>NW_023270839.1:19450843-19536903 GCF_011800145.1 Mirounga leonina
TTCTTTCTTTCTTTCTTTCTTTCTTTCTTTCTTTCTTTCTTTCTTTCTTTCTTTCTTTCTTTTCTTTCTTTTCTTTCTTTTCTTTCTTTTCTTTCTTCTCTCATAATCTCCACACCCAGCATGGGGCTGGAACTCACAACCCTGAGATCAAGAGTCACATGCTTTACGGACTGAACCAACCAGGTGCCCCTCTTAACAACTTTCAAGTATACAATACAGTATTGTTAACATTAGCTCCCTAGAACTTATACCTGGAAGTTTGTATCCCTTGACCAACATATTCTCATTTTTTCCACCCCAGCCCTGGAACCACCAATCTAGTCTCTGTTTTTATGAGTTTTGTTTTTTAAGATTCCACCTATAAGTGAGATCATACAGGTTTTATCTTTTCTGTCTGAACTTATTTCACTTAGTATAATGCCATCCATGTTGTCACAAATGGTAGGATTTCCTTTCTTTTAGTGTCTAATACTCCATTATACACACACACACTCACCACATTTTCTTTATCCATATTTTGATGGACAGATTGTTTCCATGTCTTGGCTAATGTGAATAATGCTGCAGTGAACATGGGAATGAGGATATATTTTTGAGATAGTGATTTCATTTCCTTTGGATACATACCTAGAAGTGGGATTGCTGGATTATAAGGTAATTCTATATTTAATTTTTTGAAGACCCTCCATACTGTTTTCCCTAGTAGTGATTTTTTTTCACTGCAAGGCACAGTGAGCAGAGAAGCCATTCATAAGACTAGGGTTCCAGGTGAATCTGAATAGTAAACCAGCTGTTCTAATACTCCAGGGTAAGAATACTTTCAAATGGGAGAGGGGAGACTGGAAAGGTAAACTGGGAATATGCCTGACACACATTAAAGGCACCACCATGAATCTAGCACTATCACTGGAGTACTAAAATAACCTCCTGACTGGTCTCTCTTGGGCTTTCATCCTCCATTTCTCAATTTAGTCTCAAAATGGCAGTCAATGAGATCCTTTGAAGATATAAATCACATAATTTTGCTTTCTCCTTAAAATTTTCCAATAGTTTTCCAATTCACCTAGAATAAAATCCAAAGACTTTATGGTGGCTTCCTGTTACCTCTATGACTCCCTCTTCCTCTGTCACTTCATTCTATCCCCCCTGAATTTCTTGTTGTTTTTCTAATATTCCAGACTGTCTCCAAGTTCAGAGCCCTTACACTGGACTGTTCCCTGTGTCTGGAATTGTCCTTCCAGATTACCGCAGATTACTGTCTTTCTTTCACATCCTTCAGATTTTTCTTGTGTCACTTTCTCAGCAAAGACTAACCTGGCCATATTTAAAATTTCAACACCCTCTCTACTCACTTTCTATCCCTTCTTCTGCTTTATTTTTTTCTCCTTAGCTTATCTGATATACATACTACTCAAATTGTTTTGCTTATTCTCAAATTCTCTCACCAAGCTCCATGAGGTCAGAGGTTTGCCTGTTTTCTTCACTGCTTATGTCCCTCCTGCTTAGAACAAAGCCTGTCATAGGGGTGCTTACTTAAAAAATATTTATTAAATAAATGAATACCTGCACAGCTCCCTCCCTCACTTTCTTCAAATCTAGTCAAGTGTCACCGTATCAGTGAGGCCTTTCCTGAAGATCCTATATAAAATAAGCACCTTTCCCTCTATATAACCCCAAAACCATTACTGTATCTTACCCTGCTTAAAAAAAATTGCAGTCAGCACCACTTGACAAATTATACATATTTTTAAAATTCTTTTTAAAAAGATTTTATTTATTTATTTGAGAGAGAGAGAGAGAGCATGAGAGGGGGGAGGTTCAGAGGGAGAAGCAGACTCCCCGCGGAGCTGGGAGCCATGATGCATCGGTCCGGGGACTCCAGGACCATGACCTGAGCCGAAGGCAGTAGCTTAACCAACTGAACCACCCAGAAGCCCCAAATTATACATATTTTTAAAGATTTTATTTATTTATTTGCCAGAGAGAAAGAGAGAGAGCACAAGCAGGGGGAGCAGCAGGCAGAGGGAGAAGCAGGCTCCCCGCTGAACAAAGAGCCCAATGCTGGACTGGATCACGGGACCCCGGGATCATGACCTGAGCTTAAGGCAGCTGCCCAACCGAGTCACCCAGGCATCCTGACATATTATATATTTATTGTCTCTTTTCCCTTCCTGGTAGATTCTAATTTCCACGAAGACTTGGACTGTGTCCTCAAGAACCTTAAAACAGCACTTGACTCTTGGTAGGTAACTCAAGATTATTTCTTGGAAGAACTAATGAACCATTTCTTTTTTTTTTTTAAGATTTTATTTATTTATTTGACAGAGAGAGAATGAGAGAGAGCACATGAGAGGGGGGAGGGTCAGAGGGAGAAGCAGACTCCCTGCTGAGCAAGGAGCCCGATGTGGGACTCGATCCAGGGACTCCAGGATCATGACCTGAGCCGAAGGCAGTCGCTTAACCAACTGAGCCACCCAGGCGCCCCTAATGAACCATTTCTGTCTGACAGCATTCTCTCCACAATCACAAACACAGCTAGAGTGGCCCTGAAGTTCACAATCCAGAGAAGCTTGGAGCACTCTAAACTTCTCCACATTCCAAGTGCCTCTTCAAAGAGACACTGCTCTTTTCCAGTAACTGCAAAAACATCGGTGCTCCCCATTTCATTTCTGCCCCTAAAATTTAAGCACAGAATTGACAACTCAGGCCAACGCAGCGAATTCACGTATTTAGCAAATTCCGTTGTAAACTTCGCTTTAACCGAAACTTAAACGTATTGACTTGACTCGGTAGAGCACTGTCCGAGAACAAAAGCTAGTTCCTGGTGGGTGGGACCTGGCCATACCAGGAGGGGACTGGCGCCCTCTCGGCCTCACGGTTCGGGATTGGCTGAGGCACCTCAGGCACCGCCCCCGTGGGACAGAGGCGCGCATGGGCGGGGCCGTGCCGGAAGGTGCGTGGGCGGGGCGACGCGGGGCGGAGAGAACCGGGCCCGGCAGGCGGGGCCGGGACGCGCGGCCTCCCGCCCATCGGGCTCATGATTGGCTGAGGCACGGCAGGCACCACCCATGCCGGCCCACAGCGCGCGCATGGGCGGGGTCGTCCCGTGAGCGCGTGGGGCGGGCGGGGCCGGGTTGGGGTTGGGGCCGGGGGTGCTGCCCCTGGGCGGACCTGGTGCTCGGGTGGTGGCCGAGGGATGGCGAATGTGCGGGTGGCCGTGAGGGTCCGGCCCCTCAGCAAGAGGTGAGTCTGGGAGGGAAGGGGCGCCTGAAGCGTCAAATGAGCTGAGAGGAGGGCGAGGTCTTCGCCTCTCCCTCAAGTGATTCTGGCGCGGAGAAATCAGACACAAAGTGACCCAGGGGGCCAGGGTCCGGAAACCTTAAAGGCCTGCCGGGACAAAGCCTCTCGTAGAGCTTTACGGGTCCTGTCCTGGGGTACAGCGGTTCCTGGATTGCGTCAGGGGTGGGGTGCGCTGTGTCCGTGTCCCTGGAGTCCTGTGAGGAGTTTTGGGGTACAGCGGCTCAAGTCGTGATGCACGACTTGGGCCTTTCTCACTGAGTTCCCTGAGCAGGGCTGGGAAAGTACGCGGGAGAGGGATGGGGAGTCTCCTCTCCTTGGTGGCTCTGGAGTACCTGTGGGGATTGAGGCAGAATTGCGTGTGTTCCTGGGCGCACATGGGTGTCTCTGCAGAGATGTGGAGAGAGCTAGATTGTAAGGTGTGAGAGGGAAATTGAGGCCCAGGGAGATCGTGGTTTCATTAACAGCAGAACTGCGAAGTAAAAGGAAGTTATTCTAATCCTTTTCCTCAGCGTGGTCAGTGCGCATTTCCTCATGGGTGAATCTGATGCAGCACCTCTCAGCTCTTGAGGCATCCAATGTCCAGCTGCATAGTTTCTTCCTGTTTTCACTGATTTTCCACTCAAGTTTGGAAAGTCAGGGAAGGGCTGGTATTTGAACTGTTTTTCTTTTAAGTAATCTCTGTGCCCAATGTGGGGCTCTAACTCACCACCCCTAGGTCAAGCGTCGCATGCTCTACAACTGAGCTAGCCAGGCGTCCCGGAATTGCTTTTTAAAGAGCTATTAGAGTTTGCTGACAGGTGAAGAAGGTGTAGAGAGCACTCTGTAGAAAGGACACTAAGAATAAAGGACTTCAGCTGTTAGAAAACAGAAAAGTTTTGGTTGTTTGGTGAGAAGGTGTGTAGAGGGAGGTGAGTGAGAGGAGACAAAGCTGGCAGAGTGTAGCTTGGGACCAGAAGACATATAATGGAATTATTTGGGAGGTTTAAAAATTTCCAGGACATAAGATGGCTTGAAAATTGGACAGAAGGATCAAAAAATGCATTGTCTCCCTTAACATAATTTGGTACCAGCAGGGATTATATTTGTCCCTGATATGGTGGTAGTTTTGCAAAGTCATACAATGGACAGAATAATGAGAAGAGCAATGGGATGAAGGAAGGAAACAATAACAGAAAAGTAGGAAAAAGACAAAAGAGATACATGGAGAAAGAAGGAAAGTAGCATATGCCCAAAATGCTGTTTAGATTGGTAAGTGGCTTATGACATCTGGCTTCTACATTACTTGATGTGGTTACTTAGGGTTGAGTAGTTTAATAGGAGTATGCCACCTTGGAGGTAGCCTCTAGCAGATCTTTTTGCAAAACTGTTCTTTTAGGGTTCTCAGGATAATTACCTTGGCCACTCCCAACAGTAACTTCTCCATTCCTTGAGAGCTAGGAATTTACAATAGTGTGGATTGGATTAAGAAAATGCTGTTGAAATTGAATTGCTTGCAGCCACAGTAGAGAGTAATTTATCTCATCAAACAAAAGTGAGGGGAAAAGGACACAAAAGCTTATTTACTTTCAGTCAGGTTAAGAGCCTTCAGCATCAAGAGGTAGAATGCCAATACTGCAGATACCCAGGTGTGAGTAGGTTGTACCAAGCTGAAGATTTAGGAGCAAATTTGGATAAACACAGTGTGACACCCCCCCCGCCCCACCGAGCTAAGAAGTCAAGACCACTCCTGTCTCCTCAGAGAATCCTGCAGAGATGCTACTATACTACTATACTCCAGGGTTTGTTAACTTCCACCATCTTTGCTGAAGCTCATCTGAATGTAGGGACTCTGCTAATTATATGGTTTGTTCACCCTTCAAATGAGTTATTGGCAGAGATTCAGTTAATAATCATTGGATCTGGGGTTGTACTAGGGAAAAAATCTTAGAGATCATCTGGTCTAAGCTTACATTTTTTGTTTTTCCAGATGAGAAAATGGTCTTGTTTAATATCTAAAAGGTAAAGCCAAGTTTCCATTCAATAGACCCAGCTGCTCCTTCCTGAGATTACAGAAAAGTTGTACTTCTTGATCAAATGCCTGTTTGCTTAGAAGGACTAGAACTGACCATCAGTAAAATGGCAACGTGGGACATGGTTTTGATTGCCTCCCCACTCCTCATAGTTTCCCATAATTAGAAAGTCTGTAGCTCATTATGTGATGTTGTCCCTTGTCTATCCAAAATCATTTATCATTAAAAGAACATGTTCTCTTCAGCCAATATTGTAGGCTTTGGAACACTCCTCACTGCCCTGTCAAAATTTACTGTTCCTATACTATATTCCCTTTCTGTGGAGAGAGAGAGAGAGAGAGAGAGAGTGTGTGTGTGTGTGTGTTGTGGGTTTTTAAAATTTTTTTTAATCTGTAAAGTAGGAGAACTACTTCAATAGTTTTTTATGAAGATTAAATGAAAGAATACATTAAAAATACTTAGGGCTTGGCTCATTTTAAGTGTCCAACAAAGTGTTCGCTATATATTTTTATTACTGCTTATACTTAGCTGTCTTTTTTTTTTTAAGTTTTACAAATGAATAGATAATAAGTGGTCATGGCTTGCTTATTTTCCCTTCTGGACAGTGATTCTCAAGTTATAGTATGCATACAGTCCACCTAGGCAGTTTGTTATAATGCAATTTTGCTTTGTTTTGTTTTTTTACCTCCCTCCCCCCCCATAATGCAACTTGTTAACAGGAATTTTTTTTTTTTGGAGTAAAACAAGATTTCATTGTTGACAAGGTTACTTCTGAGTTGCAGAAATTCTTCTGGTTTTTCCGTGTACTCCCCCATTCAATCTTGACTGCCATAATGAGACAGACAGAAAATGCGAGGACACTTTTTTCTTGCATCTCTAGTGGAAACCTTAGCAGCAGACAGGAACTGCTCCAGGTCTGTCAAACGGATGCATTGTTAACAGGAATTTGAATGAATAAGCCCCACCATCTCATGTAATTCTGATGAAGGTAGCCCGTGGACCACACTTTGAGAAACATTGTTCTGGGAGTAAATGTGTAACTGAGGGTTTATCCCTGTGCAAAGGGAAATTCATCCTAAGGAATGAATGCCTGTTGGTAGAATTCAGGACCCAGAGGCAAGTGGTAGTAGTGCCACTCTGCCATGGGTAAGGCTCCATCTCTGCAGACTTTCATTGAACTCTGTGTGGCCAGCTCCCCAGTTGAGGTTGGTGCCCCTTCTTTCTGTTCTGCTCAATTTTAATTCTCCTTCATTTTGTTTTAGAATAGCTTGGAATCACTAGGTTACCAGTGGCAGTGTTCCAGGCCAGGAAGGAGCAGCATCTTACCCTTATAGTTTGTATCTTTCTTCCAAGAAGTCAAATTCAGGACACTTCTTTTCAGGCTGCTTTATGTGAAAGGGTCTTAGATGAATCCTCAAGAAAGAGCATACTTGGGGCCCCTGGGTGGCTCAGTCATTAAGTGTCTGCCTTCGGCTCAGGCCATGATCCCAGTGTTCTGGGATTGAGCCCCACATGGGGCTCCCTGCTCCATGGGAAGCCTGCTTCTCCCTCTCCCCCTGCTTGTGTTCCCTCTCTCACACTATATCTCTCTCTGTCAAATAAATAAATAAAATCTTAAAAAAAAGGGGGGGCATACTTTAAAAAAAATTAGATAATAGATTTGGAAAAATTATTGCATAATTTTTTATTTTCTTTATTGTCCAAATTTACTACAATCTCTGTATTACTTTTTTAGAGGGAGGAGAGATAAGAAAATCTACCTTAAAATGGAGAAAGGAAAAAAAATGTTATCTTGTAAAATGTTAACAGCAAAGATGAAAGATTTTCTTCAGAATTGTTGAGGGCTGTGTATGTGCGGGGGTGTGTGGTTTATGATCCTCAAGGACTAAGAATATCTCTGCTGCCTTGAATACTATCTAGCATGAAATGCGAGATAAAGAGCATTAGGGCCTTGAGGAAATTTTTTTTTTTTTAAGATTTTATTTATTTATTTGAGAGAGAGAGAACACCTGAGAGGGGGTAGGGTCAGAGGACGAAGCAGACTCCCTGCCGAGCAGGAAGCCCGATGTGGGACTCGATCCCGGGACTCCAGGATCATGACCTGAGCCGAAGGCAGTCGCTTAACCAACTGAGCCACCCAGGCGCCCTGGGCCTTGAGGAAATTTAAGTAACAAATGTTATTACATGGGAGAGGGAAATTTCCTATACAGGGCTTTATCCCAGACTCACTTACTGGTTAAAAAAAAATCTTAAATGTAAAGACCCCTCTCTCACTGTGCCTGTCCTCCCCTCCCCAAATTCTCAAGGTCACATCCTGGGAACCATGAGGAAGGATAAAAATGAGACAGAACATATTTTCTTAACTTTAAGGTCCTGGGCTAGGAGTAATTTAAGTGATTACTTTCATTGTAGTGGAGGAAATGCTAATGAATTTAATTCTTACCTCTTAACATTCTGGCCTTGAGTACTTTCACTAAAGGTTTTTATGTTATGAAAAAAGATTTCATCGATAGAATGGAGTATATTCCACTCATTTTGGGCTTCAGGTATATGGGTCACTTGGATTAAGCCCCTTAAAGTAAATTTAGGGATTGGTTAGTTGCTAGCAGTGTTACTATGTAACTGCAACATAGGAAAATTCTTGAGGATCTTGGCTCTCATTCCAATTTAGGAAGATAAAAGGAAAGGATTTGGGAAATATGTTCTCAGTATCTCAACAGAGAAGACTCCAAAACCTTTTTCATTACTATCCATGCTCAAAATCCCAGAGAAGGTGAGAGGGGATGCCTTGTGCACTGAGCGAAGGATACTGTCCAGAATTTCAAGCCTGATTTCTAAGGGTATGGTTAAGAGCCCAGGCTTTGTGGTCAGACAGATCTGGGTTTAAAATCCCAGCTCTGCCACTGCTTGATGTGTGACCTTGGACAAGTTACATAATTTCTCTCAGCTTCAGTCTTCCATCTGAAAAAATGAAGATATGGTAGGAAGCCATGTCAGGAGAGTGTGTTAGTGGGAAGATTGCATAAGATGAAGTATAATATGTACTGTACCTAATACAGCAGCTAGGCACATGGAGGGTGCTATATAGTGGTAATTCTTAGCTGTTTCAGAGCCAAATTCTAATGATCCAGAGAAGTGTGTCAGCCAGGGACAGCTACTTATAGAGACAGCAGTAGGGAAACATTTTGTCCCAGTAGCGCTGATCTCAGCTTCTCTTTTCTTGATTTTTTTTTTTTTAAGCAATGTTTCTTTTCATATGGGTTTGGGTCTTCTTTCTAGGGAGACCAAAGAAGGGGGAAGAATTATTGTGGAAGTTGATGGCAAAGTGGCAAAAATCAGAAATTTAAAGGTAAGCATGAAATTGTTTTCCTTTCTCTTTCCACTGAGGAGTTTATATTATTACAGGGGCTTCTGGGATGAAGGTGTGTATGTGAATGGGTTTAGGGTGGCAGTTTGGGAGAAGGAAGAGTTTTATACAAAGCAAGTGTAAGAATAAAGCAGGAAAGAAGTATAGAGATTGTGGCCACTGCAGCCCAAGTCCTGTCAAACAGGGTGCAGCTGTTTGGAAACTGGTCATTTACAGCTTATGGGCGTCATGGCTAGTGTAAGTCATGCTGGGTACATCCATGGGTATATTTAACTCACCAGACCAGTAGACTTTGTCCCAGGCCTCTCATTTGATGTCACTTAATCTAGAGGCATTACTACAGATTTAGTATGCATCAGATCCCAGAAGGGAGTCAGTCACTATCCTGAGTTGCACTGCAGATTTTCTTTCACAGATCTGACTGACCTTTGAGTCACAATTGGGCAAACACTGGGAACTTCCTCCCCTACCCGTCACCCCCCTCCCAGGGCTAGTTTTCTCCATCTCATTCTTCCATTTACCCGAACAGCGGAAGTGGAAGGAGTTCTTTCTCTCTGGCCTTGGGGAGTGGAGAGAGACAGGGAAACTGGCCTTGTGCCTGCTGCTGGGGACAGCTTGCAGGTGGTGTTCAGCATCCCTGAGAGCTGAGGAAGCTGACTGGTAGGAGTGAGCGTTCTTTGGACCCCAGGCCTACTGGCTATGCCCACCCCTGTGATGTGATCTGTTTCCTTTTGTCAGCACTTCTCTGCTAAAAGAGAATGGGACCTGCCAGACTTTCAATAGGCGCTCCCTAGGGACCAAAGACCTTTTATTCTCTGCTGTCTCTTATTTATATCTCTGTTGCTTTGTTCTTAGAGCTGAGAGTTTTGGTTTTTTAAGAATAAATCCTGGCCAAGATCAAACTCTAATCTGCCCCCTGCACACCTGCTTAGCTGCTTACTTCCTTGAGGTCAATTATCCGCTAAGAATTTCTTAGTTATTCTGACAGCCTCTTTCTACTGTAGTTTATGATGGTTAGTGCTAGGGTTTGTCTATCCTGTCCAGAGTCTAAATATTAAATAGTAAGATAAAACATTTGTGGCAGTAATACCATTTTCCCCAGTACCTGGAGGTCAGTGCGGTTCCAATCTCTGACTCTACCCTCATCTACTCTGAGCAGTTGGATTGGTCCTCGCTCTTCTATCCAATGTGCTTTCTAATTCACTGGGGATGGGTACCCAGGGACCTCTGTGAAAGTCCTAGGTTGATAGACTCTGTCAGGCCCAGGGACTGAACTACTCATGCACTCCGGTATCCTTTATAGAAATACTTGCAGAAAAAATGATAGTGATACGGCCCATGACGGTCAGAGAGGGAAAGGCATTCTTTCCTAAGCTTGGTTCATATGTAGGCAGATAGGTGATAGTATGAGAGACAAATTTAATTCTCTGGAGCTTTTATTTGATGAGATGAGGACAGAGTTTACTTTTTTTCTTTTTTGGGTAGATAACGTAAAGATTCTCATGACCAGTCTGGGTCTCTCTAGCTATAGTAGGGAGGAATCAAGTGGCACTGGCTAGATTCTGACATTATGATAGAGAAGACTCTATTCTGTTTGATTTTAGATGGACAATCGACCAGATGGCTTTGGAGACTCTCGGGAGAAGGTTGTGGCATTTGGCTTTGATTACTGCTACTGGTCAGTCAACCCAGAGGACCCTGAGTATGCATCTCAGGATGTGGTAATGTCATTTTTCCTTCACTCTCCTCAGTGTTCCATAACTGGATAATTATTAGGAAATTAACATGCAGTTGGGGCCTGGCTGTTTCTTACTTTAATAGTTTGGTCAGAAACTAATAATGTTTTGATCTGAGAAGTAGTAGTGAAAGGCCATCAGTTGCAGAAAGAACAAAGGAGATGAGAAAAGACTGCTTGCCTAGGGCATAGAAGTTGGCTAGGGTCCACTTAAGCTTGGGCCTCAGCATGATTCAGGTGGGTACACATTAGTTCAGGTAGTGTTCTACTCCTAAGGCAGGGAAATGGGTTCATCTCAAAGTTGGCCTTTGTTATATACAGCAGAAGGGCTCAGGCATCCTAGAGGCTAGTATCTTTGAGTCTTAGGGTTGTGCTTATGGTCCGCAGCTGAACGCAAAAGGCTTAGATGACTAGTCTGGCAGTCTGCAAGGTATGTAAGAGGTGAACTCTGTTGATGTGCTGAGGATTGAGAGGACCAGCCAAGGCCTTCCCAGCAAGGCTGTCACCCTTTTTGTGTCTGGTAGTTCTACTTAGCTCTCTCACAAGTTTCTGAGGCAGCAGGTTTGGCCAGGTGGGTCTACAGGACTTCTCGCTCTTTCTTTTTTTCAAGATGTTTTATTTATTTATTTGAGAGAGAGAGAAAACGAGCAGGGGGAGGGGCAGAGGGAGAAGCAGACTCCCCGCTGAGCAGGGAGCCTGATGTGGGAACTCGATCCCAGGACTCCTGGATCATGACCTGAGCTGAAGGCAGATGCTTAACCGACTGAGCCACCCAGGCACCCAAGTCAGTCTATATACTTTTGAATAAAAAGCTAACATATGTTTTCTGCTAAATGTTTCAGTTTTTTGTGAAACTTTTTCTGATTATGCCAAAGAAGCAACGTTACCAAGTTTGAGCGACTTAGAGGACAGTATTGATTTTTTGCTGCTGCAGACTTCTGAAGATGATTGAATAATTTTAAATCATGAAAGTGTAATTCCCCCATTCTTCTTTTCTGAGGGGATCATGTGGAAACAAGACCCTAGACCACTGTGGGATTTGTTGTTGTGGGCTCCTTCTGTTGTAATATGAGCACCCTATATTTGTAGTGACAGTGTGTTTGCTGTAAATGCTCAGCAGAAAAGGTCAGTATGGATATTACCTCGTCTCTACCATATTTTCTGTCCTTTGGAATATGGAGGCACTGGCAGGTCCAGGCTTGTCTTTTGGCCCATGATTTTTATCCTAGCACTCAAGCATATATGAGGTGTCTGGTTCCTGGTGTTTGTATCTGTTCCTTTGAGATCCTCCATGAATAACCAAAAAAGGAGCTGATTTTCAAATAAGAGAATGGGACTCCTACAGTAGGTCACAGTTGTGACTGTATATGTGTCATAAAACACAGTGGTCTTTATTAGTAGAAAGTGAGAGCATTCTAATGGCTATTTTAGTCCTCCCTGGCCATAGCCTATCTAGGGCTATTCTTTTTTTTTCTAATATTTATCTATTTTAGAGAGCGTGTGTGTGTATGTGTGCACATGCATGAATGGGGGGAGGGGCAGAGGGAGAATCCTGGAGCAAACTCCCTGCTGATCAGGGAGTCTGACACGGGGCTCAATCCCAGGACCCCGAGATCATGACCTGAGCTGAAATCAAGAGTGCACCGCTTAACCGACTGAGCCACATAGGTGCCCTAGGGCTATCCTGGATACCAGAAAAGTTAACCATTTTGTATATCATTTGATAGATCAGTAATCTGGGTTAATAATGTGTGTAAACAGAAAACTACATATCTATTTATGTCTCAACAAACTTGGGTATAATTTTGGTGTGAGGCTTACATTTATTTATTTATTATTTATTTTTTTAAAAGATTTTATTTATTTATTTGACAGAGAGAGACACAGCGATAGAGGGAACACAAGCAGGGGGAGTGGGAGAGGGAGAAGCAGGCTTCCCGCGGAGCAGGGAGCCCTATGCGGGGCTTGATCCCAGGATCCTGAGGTCATGACCTGAGCCGAAGGCAGACACTTAACGACTGAGCCACCCAGGCGCCCCACATTTTACATTTATATAGCTTAAGTGTATAAATATAGTGGGAAGCCCAAAAGTCCATAGTGGAGGGGAGTTCATAAATATGATTATTCTTCTGTTGCCCGATTTGGAGTTCAATGGAAAGATCAAATGGGATTTAGACAGGAAGCCTGTACAGAGAGATAAAACCTGTGTCCCCTGAGGTTTATTCTCACTTGTTTATTAATTGTCTAAGGCCCTTATCAGTCCCAAGAGGAGTTAAGATAGGAGACAGCAGGAAAGGAGCCTCTGTCACAAGCTAAAGTAGGGCCAGAGATCTCTGAATGATGGCAGGGCTCATGTACACATGATTTGGTCAGAGAGACTCATCGCTTTAACACCGAAATTGCAGCCCAGACTTAACTCTGAGGTCACCAGGGTAGGAGAAGCAGACTGTCATAAAATCACAGGACATGGGGTGGAAAGAGTTTTGATGTCATCCAGTTCAACCTCTCCCGAAGTACAACAATCTTCTCTATAGCATTTGTGGTCATATTTTGGGGGTGGGGTGAAAGGCGCAGTTTTATTGAAGTATAATTTAGACACAGTAAAATTCACCTTTTTAATGTACAGTGTACAGTTTTATGAGTTTTGACACAGTTGTATAGCTATAATCAGTATATAAGTAAAACAGTGCATCATTCCCTAAATGCCTTCATGTCCCTTTGCAGTCAAACTGTTCTTACCCCCAGCCCCTGGCAACTGCTAATCTGTTTTCTGTCCCTATAGTTTTGCCTGTTCCCAGATATCATGTAAATATAATAAAATAGTATGTAGTCTTTTGGGCCTGGCTTGTTTCAGTTAGCATGATGTATTTGAGATTCACGTCTGCTGTTGTGTGTATTATCTTACTCTGGCCTTCATTCAGACTTACTTAAATCAGCTGCTTGGCCAGAAGGAACTGATGGCTTTGAAAGCATAGATTCTAACTGCAAAGAGCAAGGAACCAAGTCCCTGGAGGACTGTGCCCCCTTCATCCCTGGGTTTCTTTCCTTTTTTATTTTATTTAATTAATTAATTAATTTTATTTTATTTTTTAAAAAAGATTTCATTCATTTATTTGACAGAGGGAGACAGCGAGAGAGGGAACACAAGCAGGGAGAGTGGGGGAGGGAGAAGCAGGCTTCCCCTCCGCCCCCAGCAGAGAGCCTGATGTGGGGCTCGATCCCAGGACCCCAGGATCATGACCTGAGCTGAAGGCAGATGCTTAACAACTGAGCCACCCAGGCGCCCCCCCTTTCTTAAACAATTTTTAAAAAGATTTTTAAATTTATTTGTCAGAGAAAGAGCACAAGCAAGGGGAGTGGCAGGCTCCCCGCTGAGCAAGGAGTTGGATGTGGGACTAGATCCCAGGATCCTGGGATCATGACCTGAGCTGAAGGCAGATGCTTTACCAACTAAGCCACCCAGGCGTCCCTGTGGGTTTCTTCCTATTGTGAGGAAAGGCTGTCCTCACCCTTAGAAATACAGCACTGATTTTAGAATATTAAATATTGGAGGGAAAATTTTTCCCCACTGGCTGTAGGGGGATTTTGAGCAACGTCATAAGCCATTGCTTGATAGATGTTAGCAAGAATGTCATCTGTTTGGTGTTGGTGCTGCCTCATCATAGTCTCTTAAGATGTTAGAGCTCAAAGGGAACTTAGCAGTCATCTAGGCCAGGGCTTCTCAACCTCAATGCTATTGATATTTTGACCAGATAATTCTTTGCTGTGGGCATCTGTCCCGTGCACTGTAGTAAGTTTAGCAGCATCTCTGGCCTCTACCCACTAAATGCCAGTAGCAATCTCAATCAGGAATATAAAAAATATTTCCATCCCCTTCATGTTCCAGAGATAGCTGTTTGATTTATATGGCATTATATAGGCAGCTAATGCCCAAGCAGGACTGGACCCATGCTTCCTGTGGTGGTTTTTCATTGCATTGTACCATTCTACCTCCCTCTTTTTATATTTATTTTACAGCCTCAGAAGATAGGTTCAAGGTTTGTATTTCTTCGTGCTTTAGCACTACCAGTCCTTAGTGGCGACACACATGATACATAAATTAGGCATCAGCAAACATGGGCCACTAGAGAACAAGTCAGCTACTATAAGTTCTACTGAAAGGCAGGTTTCTTTGTTAATATATTATTAAATATCTATAGATTCTAAATGTTTATCATTCCATTTGATCATCTCCCAAATCTATTACGTCCTTACTATTTATTCCATTTTATAGATAAGGAAACTGAGGTACATAAAGGTTACAAGACTTGCCCAAATAACTTAGCCAGTAAGTGTTGGAGCAGGGATTCAAATCCAAGACTGTCAAATTCTAAATTGTATACCAAGAAGCCTCACAGACCCTCAAAGTTAAAAGAAATCTCACTTAGTCTCTAGGAGACCTGGTCATCTCTTCATACATACTGTCTGATTTAATCCCTTCAACAACCTAAAAGGTAGGAGATTTTATCCTTTTATAGTGAAGAAAATTTAGACTTAGAGAGGTTATGTGATCTGCCCAAAGTCACACAATAAGAAATGAGTCTTAGATTTGAACACAGGTTATCTGAATGCAAAGTTCATATGCTTTGCTATGCTACAGTTTAAGAAGGAAAAAAAAAGGGATAAAAGAAAAGAAAGAGATGGTAAATTAGGAAAGAGGAGAGAGGGTGAAGAGGAAAGACAGAAAAGACTGTAGTGAATGGGGGCGGGCAGGGGATCATACCACCTGTCTTGTCCATTACCCTGTGACCCTTGTGTCACTAGCTTCCCATTCTTAAGGCAGCTCGTTCTTCATCTGAATTGTGTTTTTAGTCTTTGTTAATGTTTGGACTTGCAGCCAAGGCTTTTCTTCAAAATTGGCCTATATTTTATCTGGTTATAATCTGTATTAATGTTAATCTACTTCTCCTCTGAGGTTAGACCTGGGTTTCAATTCAGGCATAGCCACTTAGTAGCTGGCTTACTTTAGACAAGTTACTTAAATTCTGAGTCCTCATTTCTTGAGCTTGAGTTCCTGTGAGGAGGAAGTGAAATAATTAAGTTCCCAGACCAGGACTTGGCAACTGGAGTTGATAAGGGAGGTCCTGAGTACTGTGGCTTGGTTCCGTGTTGTGATTACCCTATCACAGTACTAGAGAAATGAGGCCCATGCTTCTAAGAGCTGAACTAGATTTGAAAATCTCTTCTTTGAATCTGGTTGTGATCCCTTCTGGATCATCATGCTCCCTCCCTTCCTCCTGGTCAGGAATATCTCTTGGAGCCAGAGTTCTCTGCTTAAGTGTATTGTGTTTGGGTAATTTTGTGTTTGTAAAACTTTCCATGAAGAGCATTAGCTCAGCTTTACCTAAGAAGGGCTGTAATTGGCTGTCAAAACAAGTGCAGACTGAGTCAACAGAAAACACGTCCAGGAACAAAAAGCTACCCAGCCCTTTGTGGAAAGCAATTGCTTCTATTCTCCTGGGAATCTTTATTTTAAAATGGTCAGTTATTTGGCTGAAACACAATACCTAAAACACTTGTATCTTTTCCAGACAAAAAATCATGTGAGTGTGCAAGAGATTTCCTTCCCATAACCACTGAATCCAAAACTGAAATTATAGCAGCAATGTGATTGTGCGTTTGTTTTTATAATATTTATTTAATCTCCACCATGCACTGAACGCCAAACAACACGCAGTACATCCATTGCCTACCCTCAAAGAGCCCTGAAGAGGGGTGGGGAGTGTGTGTGTGTGTGTGTGTGTGTGTACACACACATTCTTTGGTGAATATGTTCTTCAGTTCTAGACTTTAGTTTGAGGATGTTAGGAACTCCGAGAGTCTTCAGAGGATAACCCCACATACCCCTAAAAATGATGGAAGGGCTGACTGCAGGAACCAAGAAGAAAGCCACTATCAGTATAGTGATTAATGAAGAAATGTTTCAGAGACAAGAAGACAGGTGGTAATAATGCTCAAGTACAGAACATGATGATTTTAACAGTTTATGGAGCATTAGAACCAATTGGTCTTCTGTTCCATTAGGATAAAATAGAGGAAATTGCAGACGACTATATGTAATTAGGACATGAAGAGTAAGTTGTGCAGAATTTTTGAATCCTGATACATGACCAGGCTGTGATTAGATACTGCTGCCGAAGAAGGAGTGTTTCTCTCTGAGGACCCCAACCCATTATAAGATGAAGACAAATGATCTATTACTTCCTCAGAAAGTAAGTAGAGTGAGGTGGAGAAACGGACTGAGACCCTCATTTCTTTTGTGTGTTCTGAGCTTGGAATGTGAATGAAGGCTTTGGGGAAAGAGTAGAGAAGGTGGAAGAGTTACGGAAACTGAGAGAAGGACCTTAGAGGGACAAGAGGAGGGGAGCGTGAAGAGGAAACTACGATGGGAAGAAATCTGAGAGTTCACAGAGGGGGAGATGCTGTTAGGGTTATGGCACTTTCTACAGTCATTATTATTATCCCCATTTTCAGGATGGGAGCAGGCTCAGGCATTTTGAGTAGCTTGCTTTAAGGTCATACAGCCAAGTCACAGACCCAATATTCAAACTCAGCTTTCAAATGGCACACCACACAGAGTTCTGTTTATTTCTGTATTTCCAGTGTTGCACATTTTATTTTTTTTAAGATTTTATTTTTAAGTAATCTCTACACCCAGTGTGGGGCTCAAACTCACAACCTCGAGATCAATAGTCACATGTTCCCTCGACTGAGCCAGCCAGGTGCCCCCCGGTGCCATACATTTTAAATGACCAATTAATGGTCATTGGATCAATTCAATTTATGGTTCAGTGGATGAAAGACAAGTTAGGACTCTGCCTTCTTGAATCTTGCTGCCTGTTTTGAGAAAGCCTCTCAGTTTACTTAAGTTAGAGAACCACAGACGCCTATCAGTTTCTCTGTGCATCCCTTTTCCCTAATGCATGTATGTGTTAGGGGAGCTGGGGAGCGTGTGGGCGTCAAAGCATTTTTTCATGAATATTTGCAGAGTTGTGTACATTCCATCACTAGTGCTGTTTCTTCCCAACCAAGATGGAGACAGAAGTAGAACGGAGAGAAGTTTGTAAGAAAAAGCCTTTTTTGTGCAATAACTGGATGGGGCTCTGCAGGCACGAGTGGGGGAAGGGAGATTATCATGAGTGTTTCATTTTAGTATGTTCCTTCTCTCTGCCAGCAGCACAGCTGCTCAGCTACATAAGCATGGCCATGGGCTGGATTTTAAGGGAATAAGGTCATTCTTTTGGCTTCATCTAACACATTTTTCCCCTCTCTAGAAACTTGATTATGAATCTTTAAAGAGTAGCTTTCAGACTCATAAAAGTCTGAGGAACTGAGGTCCTTGAAACTTAATATTTGCTGCTGGTGCTGGATGCCTGTACAGAAATGAACAGCAGAAACTAGAGAAATCTTTTAAAATGCAAAAGCTTGCTTGAAGGGCCCTTTTGGACTTTTTTTCCTTCCCCTGTGAGCCAAGGACTAACAGAAATTTCTGGTACTAGCTGGGTCCTTGAGATCTAGGCCAGTGAGGGAGGTTATCTGTAGAGGAGGCATGCCTGAAGCTCCATAGTCAGTTGCAGACCTGGGGCAGCCTAAGTATAAATATAAATAGGGTTCCCGAAACAGTTGTCCTTGACATTATCCAGAAGTTCTCTTGCTTGCATGTGCAATGCTGATAAATTGCCCTATACATGCATTCCTTTTACATGTGAGTTTGTCCTGGGTTTAAAAGGATTGCCAATTAATTGCTTGAAAAAGAGAAGTGTGATGATGGTGATGCTTACTTCGAGAGTCTGGAAAAACTGATTTACAGAGTCATCTAAACAAGGGGATATAAACTGAAGAGCAGCCCTTTGAACAAAAGGTCTGTGTGTCTACCACAGTAGACATGTGTGCACAGGCAGACCAATAACGGTAGACCTCTCCAGAGGAGGCCACCTGGTCTGCCTCGCCAGGTGCTAAATTCTCTCCCGCATATTTGCACAGTAAGTCTGTGTCCAAGCACCCTCTCAGCACCATGTCAATGGTCCTCTGTTTGGGGAAGCCAGTCCAGCTGACCAACAAAAGGCCCCTTCTAAGTGCTGTGTTCTAAAAAGGGTTCAGAAAGTGTGGAGAAAGAAATGGGATGGGTTTCTCTCTAGTTCTGTGCTCAGCGGAAAGCAGATGTCCCTATAAAAGGTGTCAGCAAATTAATTAGTTTATTAAAATATTTTGCTATAAAGGCAATACAAGCTAATTATAACATATGCAAACAGTACAGAAGAGTATAATGTAAAAAGTGGGAAAAAAAAACCTTTCCCTTCCACACCTCCCCCCAAGTCTCATTCTCTAGAGGTAACCACTGTCTACAGTTTCATTAGTATCCTTTCAGACATTCTCTAAACATAAGAAGCATATATGTCCTTAAAAAAATGTGAAGGGGTTTACACTGTACATATTATTTTTCAATGTGCTTCATTCTACTCAGCTTATCCTGGCCCTAATTTATTTGCTATACATGTAGTTCTACCTCATTGTTTTAATGCTACATAGAATTCTAGTGTATAGGGGCACCTGGGTGGCTCAGTTGTTAAGCGTCTGCCTTCGGCTCAGGTCGTGATCCCAGGGTCCTGGTATTGAGCCCTGCGTCAGGCTCCCTGCTCCTCGGGAAGCCTGCTTCTCCCTCTTTCACTCCCCCTGCTTGTGTTCCCTCTCTCACTGTGTCTCTCTCTGTCAAATAAATAAATAAAATCTTTCAAAAAAAAAGAAGTCTAGTGTATAAAGATATTAGTGTTTAACTAGTTCTCTAGTTATGGACAGTTGGGATATTTCCAGGTTTCTGCTATAATACAGAATACTGGAATAAATATCTTTGCATTTTTGCAAGTATAACTGTAAGACAAATTTTTTGGAAGTGCTGTTGCATGTTCAGAGAGTTTGTGCATTTTATTTTTAACTTTTTCTTTTAAAATTTTATTTATTCATGAGAGAGAAAGAGAGAGAGAGAGGCAGAGGGAGAAGCAGGCTCCCTGCGGAGCCCAATGTGGGACTTGATCCCAGGACTCTGGGATCATGACCCAAGCTGAAGGCAGATGCTTAACTGACTGAGCCAAGCAGGTGCCCAAGTTTGTGCATTTTATATTTCAATAGATTTTTATCTAAAAGCCTTCCAAAAGATTATACCACTTTATACCCTCAACAATAATTTATCAGAATACCCACTATATCCCTTGTCAATATTTTTTTTTTAAGATTTTATTTATTTGACAGAGAGAGACACAGCGAGAGAAGGAACACAAGCAGGGGGAGCGGGAGAGGGAGAAGCAGGCTTCCCGCCGAGCAGGGAGCCCCATGCGGGGCTCGATCCCAGCACCCTGGGATCGTGACCTGAGCCGAAGGCAGACGCTTAAGGACTGAGCCACCCAGGTGCCCCTTTTGTCAATACTAAGTATTACCAAACTTTTTAATCTTTGCCCATCTGACAGGTAAAAATAGTATCTTACTGGCTTGATTTTCTTTCATTGTAATTGAAATTGAGCATCTTTTCATGTTTTCTTGGCCGTTTGTATCTTTTCTGTGAATTATGTGTTCATATATTTTCCCCATTCTTCTACTGTATTGTACATATTTTTCTTATTTTTAAGAGCAGTTAGTGTATTAAGGAAATTAATCCCCCTGTTTCAGATGTTGGAAATATGTCACATTTTTACTTTCGTTTTGGCTCTGTTCATGGTAATTTTTTTTCTCTGTGTGTATATGTCTTTAAACATAGGCGAATTTGGGGTGTCTGGGTGGCTCAGTTGGTTGAGCATCTGACTCTTGATTTCAGCTCAGGTCATGATCTCAGAGTTGTGAAATCGAGCCCCAAGTTGGGCTCCGCACTGGGTATGGAGCCTACTTAGAAAGATTCTCTCTCTCCCTCTGTCCCTCCCCACCTCTAAAAAAATCACCATTTTTTCATGGTATACTAACAGATTTATCTTTTCAATATTTAATATTCTATCATTTGAAATTTTTTGGTATAAGAAATGAGGTAGAGCTTCAGGTTTATTTTTTTTTTCTCAGCTAGCCATCTGTCCCATTACCATTTATTGAACACCCAGCCTTTCTCCACTGATATGAAAAGCCACTTTTATCATTTACTAAATTCTTGTCTGTACTTGGGTCTCTTTTACAACTATTTTGTTTAATTGATTGATTCATAGTCTTGTGATAGAACCATACTGTTTGAGAAATTTTCAGATGTTTATAAAAGTATATACCACAATTTTTCGCTACTTTTTTTTTTTTTTAAGGATTTTACTTTTTTTTTAAGTAATCTCTACACCCAGCGTGGGGCTAGAACTCATAACCCTGAGATCAAGAGTCATGTGCTCTACCAACTGAGCCAGCCAGGTGCCTCTCACTATTTTTTAATATTGGATAGGGCTAGTCCTTTCCCCTTTCTCAGACCATCCTGGTTATTTTGGTTATTACTCTTCCCCAAAATGTCCTGTATTTTCTTGCTTTTGCTTTTGTTGGCTCCTCTTTCTAAAATATATTAAAATATCTCACCTCTTCAGTTCCTGCCATTCAAAATGCTGCTTGTTTTTCAAGACTCAGTTACAATGGTACTCGGTCCTTGAGGTTGCCATCCCTTAGGTTCTCATAGTATTTGTTACTCTGTTCTGACACTTCCTGTGTATTACAATTAATGCTCTTTGGGTACATGACTTACATATTTCAATAGATTATGGTCCTTGAAGGCAGACTGGGCCTCATCCATCTTTTAATACCCCACGTTCCCTAGCACACTGACATTTCTTTCATTCATTCAGTGAGCATTTAGGAAGCAACTACCATTTGCAATACAATGGGGTTGAGTACTGTGCAGAATATGGAATATGGAGTGATACAAGACATGATCCCTGCCCTCAGAAAGTTTACAGTCCTATTGGGAATGCTAGGGCTTTAGATATATAAAAATAATCAATAATACCGAGCATTCAAGTTGTTAAATGAGTGGTACTTAATGGTAACTACTTCAGGAATCCAGAGGAATAACAATAATAATAGATTGCTCTGAATAAGTTCAAGGGAGTTCATTTCAGTCAGAGGGAAAGACAAAGATTGCAAGGCAAGAATAAGAATACACAAGATGTGTTTGAGTGGATTAGGTGGTGCCAGTCCAGGGTGAATCTAAGAGGATGTCAGAGTGCCCATCTTTCCAAGTGTTCCAAGGCCAGACTCCCATATTCCACCTCTTTAGTTACTCCAGACTCCAAGGGATATGGAGGCTAATCACAGTTTCTCTGGCATAGTGGCAGAGTGGCCTCAAGAGTATCCTGGCTACTCGGCTGAGTCCAGCAGATATAAGCCATGTCGTCATTCCCATTCCAGAAGCAAAAAAGGGGAGGGTAGGTACTTTCACTTTAGATAATTTGGGCACCATGAAGATTTTCAACCTGAGGGAAGGAGGCCAAGTATCCTGGGTTACAAGATTGCAGAAACAGCATTCACTCACTCAACAAACATTTGTCTACTATATGTCAGGCATATGCTAGGTGTTGAGTAAACAAATTGTGAGTGTGTGTATTTATGACAGAGTTTTGCTCATTTTTTTTGTTCTTGTTTTTTTAAAATTATTTATTTATTTTTATTTTTACCTCACTTGATACAGCTTCTTTTCTGCAGATCAGATTTTGAGCAAATCTAATGTCTCATTCAGAGCTCCTTTTCTAGAGGTTCTAATAGGCTATCGTGCCTGTATCATCTTTCTGTCCACCCCACTGTTGCTTGGACACCACTGCCTTTCTTTGTTTCCAGATCCTGAGCTTGGGGTTATGGTATCTCCATCTCTACTGATTTTTCAGCAGCCTGCCCATTGGGCATCAAACAGATCTGTTCTTATTCCGGAATAGTAGAAGTGTTCTGATTTTATTATTTAAGCTACTTTCTTGTAGAAAAATAGCCTCCCAGGAACACATTGCTGGTTTTACCTTCTGGATATGCCTATTGAGCTTTACTAAAGACCATGCATATCCAGATGCCTCCTTACCATGGGAGGAAGAGGACTTGCTTCCTACTCTGGGAACACAGGTGTAGAGAGCCTGGGATTATTCTGCCTTGCTACTCAAAGTGTGGACCTTGGTATTGCCTAGAGCTTGTCAGAAAAGTATATTTTAGGGGCGCCTGGGTGGCTCAGTTGGTTAAGCATCCCGACTCTTGGTTTCAGCCTAGATCGTGATCTCAAGGTTGTAAGATTGAGCCCCACATCAGGATCCTTGCTCAGCAAGGAGTCTGCTGGAGATTCTTTCTCTCCCTCTCTCCACCGCACCCCCCCCACTTGCATGCCCACTCTCTCTCCCAAATAAATAAATATTTATTTATTAAAGATTTTATTTATTTGTCAGAGAGCACAAGCAGGGGGAGCAGCAGGCAGAGGGAGAAGCAGGCTTCCCGCCGAGTAAGGAGCCCAATGCAGGACTTGATCCCAGGACTCTGGGGTAGATGCTTAACTGATGGAGCCACCCAGGCATCCCAATAAATAAATCTTAAAAAAAATTGTGTATTTTCAGACCCAACCCAAGGGTACTGAATTAAAATCTGCATTTTAAAGAGATCACCAGGTGATACATATACACCTGAAAGTAATTCAAGTTAGAGAAGCAGATTTAGAACCAAGAGGTCTGAGGTGGAGTCAAGATGCTGCTGGCCTGAGGACTACACTTTAGTAACAAGACTGTAGAGTATGTGATACATCCCACTGTAATTTATAGAAATCTGAATTGATGACTGCTTTTCTCAAGGCCCAGTTAACTGCTTTTTTTTGGCTATAAAATGTGGATTATTTTCTTTTTAAAGATTTATTTGGGAGAGAGCGAGCGTGTGTGTGCGCACGTGCGCGCGCACACACACACACACAGTGGGGGGAAGGGCAGAGGGATATGGAGAGAGAAAATCTCGAGCAGACTCCCTGCTGAGTGTGAGCCCTACTCTGGCCTGGATCTCATAACCCTGAGATCATAACCTGAGCTAAAATCAAGAGTCAGATGCTTAACTGACAGAGCCACCCAGGGGCCCCAATGTGGATGATTTTCTGATTGAAATTTCTCTGTCTGGTTGACTCAAGAAAGAAGCTGTGTTAGACTTTCCCATATCCACTTACATAACTGCCATTTCAGGCAAACCTTGATGGCTTTTGGTCTACTGGAACAAGTTTTTTATTATGTGATTTAAATAGCCTCAATTTTTTTTAACTTTTAAGAGGCAGTGATAATTCTCCACCTACCAACATTACAAGAATATTGTTACAATAAAAGGAAGTGTTAGGCTTGAGATGACTTTGGAAAAGAGTAGAAACATTAAGTAAATATCACTTGTTTTCTTTTTTTAAAGATTTATTTATTATTTTAGAGAGAGAAAGAGAGTGTGAGCAGGGGAAAGGGCAGAGGGAGAGAGAGAGAGAGAATCTCCAGCAGACTCCCCACAGAGCATGGAATATGACCCTAAGATCATGACCTGAACTGAAATCAAGCATCCATACTTAATTGACTGAGCCACCCAGGTGCCCCTAAATATCACTTACTATTATTACTACTGCATTTTATTCTCTGTTGTTTCTGTACCAAACAGGATAGTCTCTGCTGAGTTCTATATGTTGCCAATGCAGTATCTTCTGCTTTTAATTCTTTAATAAAAATATTTTTCTTCTAAAAATACTGTCTTAATTTTTAACAATAGGTGATAAATGCATATGGCAGAAAAAAAGGTACAACAGGATATATAGTGAAATTTAAATGTCTCTTCTATCTCCAGCCACCTCCTTCCCCTCTGCTGAGGCAACCATTGTTATCAATTTCTCGTATATATATATATTCTCAGAGAATTCTATACAAATATAAGCATATAATTGTATATTTCTTCTCTTTAAAAAATTGGAACACATATATTCTGCATCTTGCCTTGTTAATATATCTTGGAGACATTTTCATATCCATTTATATCATTACCTCAATTTTTTTGATGGCCACATAGTAACCTTCTGTGTGGGTTAACCATAATATATTTGCTACTATGAACTTTTAAACTATTTAAGTTTTTATATTTACAGTGAGTTTCTTGTAGGCAGCATATATGTTTTCCTATTCAGATAATCTCTGCATTTTAATTAGGGCTATTTCAACCATTTACACTTAGTGTAATTACCAATACAGTTATGACAATCATTTTGCTTATTTCTTTCCTATTTGTCACATCTGTTCTTTGTTTTTTGTTTTATATATATATTTTTTTTACCTTTTCTCGGATTGGATATTTTTTGTGATTCCATTTTATCTTTGTTGGTTTTTTAGCTATAACTCTTTGTTTTGTTAGGGGTTGCTTTAGGGTTTATAGTATACATTTCTAACTTAATATTGTCTACCTTCAAGTGATAAGATACTACTTCACCTGCCTTAGATTACTTCTATTTCTCCTCTCTCCGTCTTTATCCTATCAAGTCATATTCTTTATGTCTACATGAATGTTATCAACTCTATTATATATTAATATTTTTGCTTAGACAGTAAATTATCTTTTAAAGAATTTAAAATCTTTAAATAAAAAAAATCTTATATATTTATCCATGTAGTTACTGGTTCTGGTGCTCTTCATTTCTTTTTTAGATCCATATTTCCATCTGGTGTCATTTTCCATCTGTTTATTAGTATATTCTTCAGCTTTAT
Organism: Mirounga leonina; assembly: GCF_011800145.1. Taxonomy (NCBI): domain Eukaryota; kingdom Metazoa; phylum Chordata; class Mammalia; order Carnivora; family Phocidae; genus Mirounga; species Mirounga leonina. The sequence continues at coordinate 19,475,975 of NW_023270839.1, forward strand.
TGTAGCTATCATATTTTGGATACTGCAAAGATGGAGACTTTGTTTGATTTATATCCCACAAACTATATAACAGTATGACTGGTGTCAGCACATGATCCACATTGGTTTGTGATTTGCTCTATGGACTTTAGCAGAGCAAATTTTAACTTAGCCTTTGTCTCCTAAATCAAAGGCAGCCAGAGCCTTTGTCAGGCACAGTGATAATACGCTGTGGCTTCTAGAGCATGGACAGAAGACTTTTCCATATATTCTAAAGCCAAAAAAATTTGATAATTTACTATGTAACATTTTGGAGCATTTCCAGTTGTAGATCTTGGCTACCTAACATCCTTGTTGCTACTTGCTTTCCTTGCTGAACTGCATTTTTTGGGACAGGAGTTTGGTCTCATATTTTCTTTTTCAGGATCCGAAGTTAGGGGTGGTCACTACAGTATACTGGCTCTAATCTGTCTCGAACAGGTCTGTTCTAATTTACATATATTTACATAAGCTCAGCTTCCAGCAAAAATGGCCTTTTTGGAGTTTAATCTGTTTATATCTTTGTTCTGTCATTTCTACTTCGTTGGCCCCCTTTTCTGTTACCTCTCCCTTAAACCAACATTCAATTTGATGTTTCTTTTATTTGTGAAAGCTCATTAAGGTCATATAATTTGTGATTATTTTAACTTGTTCCATTATTTATTCAATGTATATCTACTAAAATATATTCCAAGAATTGTGCAAAGCACTGGAAATAACCAAAAAGAAGTGGACACTGAAGGGACGCCTGGGTGGCTCAGTCAGCTGAACGTCTGCCTTCAGCTTGGGTAATGATCCCGGGGTCCTGGGATGGAGTCCCATGTTGGGCTCCTTGCTCGGCGGGGAGCCTGCTTCTCCCTCTGCCTGCCACTCCCCCTGCTTGTGTGCACTCTCTCTCTCTCAAATAAATAAATAAAATCTTAAAAAAAAAAAGAATTGGATACTGTAGTTACCCATTAAAAATTCATAGTTCTTGGGGCTCCTGGGTGGCGTAGTAGGTTAAGTGTCTGGCTCTTGGTTTCATCTCAGGTTGTTACCTCAGGGTTTTGATATCGAGCCCTGCTTCAGGCTCCATGCTCAGTGTGGAGTCTGCTTCAGATTCTCTCTCCCTTTGCCCCTCCCACTTGTGCGTGCTCTCTCTCTCTCTCTCTCAAATAAATAAATTTTTTTTTTAAACTTTCTGTTTATTTATTTGACAGAGAGCACATAGCTTGGTGAGTTTCCAAAAGGATCAGACACTTCTTTTTTTTTTTTTCCCAATTTCTTTCTTTATTTTTTTAAATTTTATTATGTTAGTCACCATACAATACATCATTGGTTTTTGATGTGGTGATCCACGATCCATTGTTTTCGTATCACACCCAGTGCTCCATGCAGTACGTGCCCTCCTTAATACCCATCACCGGGCTAACCAATCCCCCCTCCCCCCTCCCCTCTAAAACCCTGTTTGTTTCTCAGAGTCCATAGTCTCTCATGGTTCATCTCTCCCTCCAATTCCCCCCCCCATTTTTCCCTTCCTTCTCCTAATGTCCTCCATGTTATTCCTTATGTTTCACAAATAAGTGAAACCCTATGATAATTGACTTTCTCTGTTTGACTTATTTCACTTAGCATAATCTCGTCCAGTCCCATCCATGTTGACGTAAAAGTTGGGTATTCATCCTTTCTGATGGCTGAGTAATATTCCATTGTATATATGGACCACATCTTCTTTATCCACTCATCTGTTGAAGGGCATCTTGGCTCTTTCCACAGTTTGCCTATTGCAGACATTGCTGCTATGAACATTGGGGTGCATATGGCCCTTCTTTTCACTACATCTGTGTCTTTGGGGTAAATACCCAGTAGTGCAATTGCTGGGTCATAGGGTAGCTCTATTTTTAAATTTTTGCGGAACCTCCACACTGTTTTCCAAAGTGGCTGTACCAACTTGCATTCCCACTAACAGTGTAAGAGGGTTCCCCTTTCTCCACAACCTCTCCAACATTTGTTTCTTTCCCTGTCCATTTTTGCCATTCTAACTGGTGTAAGGTGGTATCTCAATGTGGTTTTGATTTGGATTTCCCTGATGGCTAATGATGGTGAACATTTTTTCATGTCTGTTAGCCATTTGTATGTCTTCTTCAGAGAAGTGTCTTTTCATATCTTCTGCCCACTTTTTAACTTGATTATTTGTTTTTTGGGTGTTGAGTTTCAGAAGTTCTTTATAGATCTTGGATACCAGCCCTTTATCTGTAGTGTCATTTGCAAATATCTTCTCCCATTCTGTGGGTTGCCTCTTTGTTTTGTTGACTGTTTCCTTTGCTGTGCAGAAGCTTTTTATCTTGATGAAGTCCCAAAAGTTCATTTTTGCTTTTGTTTCACTAGTTTTTGGAGATGTATCTTGAAAGAAGTTGCTGTGGGCGATGTCAAAGAGGTTACTGCCTGTTCTCTTCTAGGATTTTGATGGATTCCTGTCTCACATTGAGGTCTTTCATCCACTTTGAGTTTATCTTTGGGAATGGTGTTAGAGAATGGTTGAGTTTCATTCTTCTGCATGTGGCTGTCCAATTTTCCCAGCACCATTTATTGAAGAGACTGTCTTTTTTCCATTGGACATTCTTTCCTGCTTTGTCAAAGATTATTTGACCATAGAGTTGAGGGTCCATATCTGGGTTCTCTATTCTGTTCCATTGATCTATATGTCTGTTTTTGTGCCAGTACCACGCTGTCTTGATGATCACAGCTTTGTAATATAGCTTGAAATCAGGCAATGTGATGCCCCCAGCTTTGTTTTTCTTTTTCAACATTTCCTTGGAGATTCGGAGTCTTTTCTGATTCCATACAAATTTTAGGATTGTTTGTTCCAGCACTTTGAAAAATGTCATTGGAATTTTGATCGGGATGGCATTGAAGGTATAGATTGCTCTGGGTAGCATAGACATTTTAACAATGTTTATTCTTCCGAGGATCAAACACTTCTCAAGGCATCATATAAATTATTCACTAATTTTGGGGTGCCTAGATGGGTCAGTCAGTTAAGTGTCTGACTCTTGATTTCAGCTTAGGTCATGATCTCAGGGTTGTGATATCGAGCCCCATGTCCGACTCCGCACTGGGTGTGGCGCCTGTTTAAGATTCTCTCTCGTCCCTCTGCCCCTCCTCCTCTCTAAAAAAAAAAATCATTCACTGATTTTAATTGGAGTTCTTTCTAGATACCATTTACTCTTATAATAAAATAGGTGTATGAATTAGTTGATTGAACCTGGCTACTTAGCATACTAACTTGATGTATGACTATTATAGAGGGAACTGGATTCGGTGAAGAACTCTTCTCTCTGCAGGAAAGGCAGTTGATGGTTTCTGATTTTTCAAGTGTAAGGCATAACAGCATGAGCTATTTATAGACTTACTTCCCCCCACAGACTGAACACAATAGAAGCCTGAAATCAGATGATGACCAGATGTGCCCAGGCATCCTTCAGTTTGTATTTAGAAGTTGGAAAAGGCAGAGTCCCTGGGGAGTTGGTCTCTGGGCAGAAGCAGATGGACTCACTCATAAGATAATTTTCTATATACAAACAGCCCCTTACATCTGGTCCCCAGGATTGGAAGAGGTAAACAGAAGAGTATATTAAACTTTTTTTCTTGCTTTTTTTCCCTAGAAGTGGGGGATATTCCTTTGTCAGTCATTTCATTGCTTGACTCTTATCTCAGTAGTTATACAGATAAAATACAAATGTTTGATGGGGTATGTGCTGAATTGATGTAGCAGGAAGAATTAATACAGCTTCCTTACAGCTGGTAGAGATAGTGGTTCTGCTCAGATGAGAAGAGATCTGACAGGAATGGGAACCCCTAGTTACTTTTTTCCCTTTACTATTCCTCCCCTATTAAACTAACCCTGTCTTGTTTGTGGTGGTGGTATGGTTTAAAGCACAAACATGTGGTTTCTGGTTGGTATTGCTTTTCCTTTTCTCCCACATCAGAGATTTTAAGAAAATAGAAGCAACTTCCTCCTTCAGTAAGCATCTGGAAATATTCTTAAGTAGTTTAGAGATTTGATTTCAGGGTTTGGAAAAGTTGCATTTAATTTTGGAAAACATTCTCATGACCAGCTTGCTTAAGTGGGAAGTGAGAAAAGAAAATACCATTTCTTTCTTTTTTTTTTTAAAGATTTTATTTATTTATTTCTGACAGCATGAGCATGAGCGGGGGGAGGGGCAGAGACAGAGGGAGAAGCAGACTCCCCACTGAGCAGGGAGCCCTACATGGGGCTTGATCCCAGGATCCTGGGATCATGACCTGAGCCAAAGGCAGATACTTAACCGGCTGAACCACCCAGGCACCCCACAAAAATACCATTTCTTGAGAACCTACTCTGTTCTAGGTACTGAGTGCCTGACTTATTTTCTCATATACTCTTCACAACAACCCTGTAAAGTGGATTATTATCTCTACTGCAGAGACATGAAAACTGAGGTTCAGAGAGGTTAGGTAACTCTACCATGACCACACTACTAAGAGGTGGAGCCCAGATGGAAACCCCGATCTGCTGCCTCCAAAGCCCTTGTTCTTTCCACTACACCCTGCTGCCCACTATGTGAGATAACTCCTCCTACGTGCTTACCTCTTATATTTGAAATATGATATGAATTAGCTGACAAATAGAAAAATTTGGGCTGTTAAACTTTGCATTTATTGTAGGAAAGAACCCCAAAGTTATGAATAAGGAACATGTGTCTTCAAGCCTTCGTATTGATGCCTCTCTCTCAGATATGGAGAACCCCACCTATTTTAACTTTGTTTCTGAGGCAAGTGTTTGCCTATAGGTGCAGTCAAGGTGTTTTGTTCTAAATCCTCTGAATAGCCATAAATGACCCAACCATGAGACAAAAGAAATAGCTCACACTTCATAGCAAAGAGATACTTCAATTCACCTCTTCTAAGCAGGGGCCAGGTTATTAAGTGGACTTTAAAAGTGATAAGGTGTAAATCATGGAACACTACATCAAAAAAAAAAAAAGTGATAAGGTGTTACCAGAGGTGCCCATGAAGGGGACTGGGATGTGTGCACTAACCCTTTCAGCCATTGTGCTCCTTTACCTTCCTGGCACAACTCAGCATTTCCTGGTACTTGTTTGTTGTTGGTGTTTTTTTTGTTTTTGTTTTTTAAAGATTTTATTTATTTATTTGACAGAGACACAGCGAGAGGCGGAACACAAGCAGGGGGAGTGGGAGAGGGAGAAGCAGGCCTCCCGCAGAGCAGGGAGCCCGGTGCGGGGCTTGATCCCAGGACCCTGGGATCATGACCTGAGCCGAAGGCAGACGCTTAACGACTGAGCCACCCAGGCACCCCTGTTTTGTTTTGTTTTTGGGTAGATTTCTTATCTGTGAAGATACCCTACGGTGTCCGCTTTCATATTGGGGAGGGAAAGAATGAATGCAGGACCTCCAAATTGAATCCAGAAGAAAAAATCTTAATATGTATATATATTTGAATTAAATGATATCCTACATTGTTATCTAGATTTATCCTAAATTCTACTAGCTTTAATTTTCAAGTATTTATTATTCAGCAGAGATGAACCTTATCTCAGTATTTTTCACATAAAAGCATTTATACACCAGAGAGACTGAATCTCTTAGGCATTTTTCAGCTCTGTTAGGATTTTTAAAAGTGTATTAACCATGCTTCCTTGGAAATCAATCTCAAGTTCCTCACTGGCCAGGTTTATGTCAGTTCCTCTCTTTGTTGTCACCAGCAGGTAATTGTTGAACTGAGCACTCACCACTGTCAGGTTGTCTTCCATCATCTTTTTTTGTCTTTTGCCTACACTTTGGTAAGTGGCAGTGGTAACCCTGAGATTGTCGCAGGCTGTTGGCTGAGGTTGGAGTTATGATTTGTTAATTTGGTTGAGGTGACTTAATATGAAGGGTTGAGGTACAGCAAATGCCCCATACCAGTGTGGTTGGAGATCTTTTGATTTTTTTTTTGTTTGTTTTAAGATTTTATTTATTCATTTGACAGAGAGAGAGAGGGAGAGCACAAGCAGGAGGAGTGGCAGACAGGGAGAAGCAGGCTCCCCACTAACATGACCCTGAGATCATGACCTGAGCCAAAAGCAGATGCTTAACTGACTGAAGGACCCAGGCACCCCTGAGATCTTGTGATTCTTTTTTTTTTTTTTTTAAAGATTTTTTATTTATTTATGTGACAGAGACAGAGAGAGCAGGAACACAAGCAGGGGGAGTGGGAGAGGGAGAAGCAGGCCCCCTGCTGAGCAGGGAGCCCAATGTGGGGCTCCATCCCAGGACCCTGGGATCATGACCTGAGCCGAAGGCAGCCGCTTAACGACTGAGCCACCCAGGCGCCCGAGATCTTGTGATTCTAACATGCAGCTCTTCTCTTTGCAAACTAGTGTTCAGGGTTGGAGGAGGGAAGTGTGGCTCGAGGGAGAAGGACCCATGCCAGTGGGATGCATGAGACAGATGCTGTGCAGATCAACACAAATCTAATCTCTTTAACTAGGCCTTGGATTCCTGGGAATGAAATGGGCTTCAGCAGGGCTGGCTGCACCCAACTGTGAAACCGGAACTGTCTTGGGGGCTCAGTTCATTTGCTTCCTCAGCGTTAAGATTGGTCTCTAGAGACCTATTCAGACTGAACAATACTAAAAACAGGAAATTTGTTCCTAGCAGTATGGTTGCAGGAAAACTTTTTCCACTTAGGCAGGAATGAGAGTTAAAAACAGAAACTCCATCCTCCAGGCTTACTTACTTCTTAGATAAAAGTATTAACAACTCAAACAACTTGAAGCGGCTTCATCCTACTTGACTGCCTTCAGAGTGCTGCCTGGTGGGATCTGTTACAAAAGGTGGTAAAGAGCTTTTGTGAACACATTCAAAAATATGAAAACAATGCTGTGTGGAAGATATTAACCTGCTGATGTTCATCTTGGTTAAAGATCAAATATGCAGAATTAATGCAGGCAGGATTTAGAGGAGACTTAGAGAACAGCCATCATTTAATTTTATTCACACACTTATTGCACACATTTTGGCTTCAGTCCATAGATAACGTATTCATTTATTCAGTCAGTTTTAACAGAATGTGTATTGCGTGTTGTGCATGGGTGCCATGGCCCACCTGCAGCCTTAGAAGTGTGATGTTCTCTTCCCTCTTTAGTACCGTAGGGCCCACTCAGGTTTCTTTGTCACGGTCAGCTCAGGGCATCCCTAGATCTAGGGACCCAACTTCTGGGACTGCTGCTCTTTTGCATAATTTGCTGCTGAGGTTAGTGGGGGTGGACAAGGGACATTTAAGAAGAGAGTGGGGACAAAGAAGAAGCTAAAAGCTAGGGAGGAAATGCTCTTTTCTTCCTCCCCTGCTGTGATGTCACTCTGCCTAAATAATCCAGTGTTGAGGAAGGCTTCTGAAGCCCTCTGTGAACACGACCTGAGCTCATTCTGTCACCCCAGACTCTCTTTACAGTCCTTATTCTGGCTCAGTAGATGTGTCATGAACAAGCTTCTGCCGTAGAAGAGATTGTGTGGTCAAAAAATTCTTTAGCAGATGTGTGTCATCGCTTTCTGCTGGTGAGAAAACAGAACTACTCTTTTTAAAACTTTTAATTGAAATATACGTAGAGAAGGATGCATGTATTATAAGTGTACAGCTCAAATTTTCTATCTACTTGAATTTTCACAAGCTGAGCTTATCCATATAACCAGCATCCAACTCAAGAAATAGAACTGGGGCACCTAGGTGGCTCAGTCGTTGGGCGTCTGCCTTCGGCTTAGGTCATGGTCCCAGGGTCCTGGGATCGAGCCCCACATCGGGCTCTCTGCTTGGCAGGAAGTCTGCTTTTCCCTCTCCCACTCCCCCTCACTGTGTCTCTCTCTGTCAAATAAATGAATAAAATCTTAAAAAAAAAAAATAGAACCTAACAAGCCCCTTAGAAGTCCCACCTGTGCTCTGTTAAAATACATTTTTAAAGCTCTTTCCTGGGGCTTTTTTTCTAGTGAATGCTCTGAAATGTTGAGAGGTGAGCTGTTTGAGGACAGGTCTTTCATCTTGGTTCAAGTGTGACATTCATCATGCTGCTTCCTAGTGGACCTGGCAGAGGGTCTTGTAAATATTAGAATAGTCACTGCCTTTCTTCAGTCCTTATAAATGCTTCAGTGTCACAATGATAGAGTTTGGTTGCAGGGGTTACTCTTACATACAGTCTTAGAGTTTGCCTGGCGAAGAGAGGATGAAACACCAGCAAGTGGAGACCCTGTGCAAAATAGATGCAAGAGAAATCAGGATGATCTCATAGAGGTGTCTAAGAATACAAATAGAAAGTTTGGACATAAGTGTAAGTACTCCTCTACCATCAACTTGCTACGTGACCCTGAGCAAATTACTTCTCTCTGGATATCAGTAGTGTCATTACCTAACCTGCTAATCTGTGAATCTAAAAGATCTCAGGCCAAACACAGCCCTGCCTTCTCAGCCTTCCCTTCTTTTTCTGACTTTCAGGACTGTATGTGGGCTCCTTGAACAACCTTCTGCTGAGACCTAAGGTCCAAGACAATATATGCTTCTCCCCACCCCCTTTCTGTTCTGTTTCTCTTTATATTGTGCTTTCTTTATGTGGAGTTTTTATGGAATTAGACTGAGAGCTGTCAGTATCCTACCAACCTCCTTACATCTAGCCCTGGGCTGGTTTCTAGCTATAGAGATGCATTTTACCTTGTTCTTATTTTGTGTTACATTTATAAAATATACTGAAAGCCAAAAAGTGCATTTCTTTTTTTTTTTTTTAAAGATTTTATTTATTTATTTGAGAGAGAGAATGAGATAGAGAGAGAGCATGAGACGGGGGAGGGTCAGAGGGAGAAGCAGACTCCCCGCCAAGCAGGGAGCCCGATGCGGGACTTGATCCCGGGACTCCAGGATCATGACCTGAGCCGAAGGCAGTCGCTTAACCAACTGAGCCACCCAGGCGCCCAAAAAGTGCATTTCTTTATGAAATGTGCGTATCATGTAGAATGCCTTTATTTTTATTAAGATTTTATTAGAGCACAGCGGGGGGAGGAGCAGAGGCAGAGGGAGGAGTAGGCTCTGCACTGAGCAGAGAGCCCAATGTGGGGCTCGATCCCAGGACCCTGGGATCATGACCTGTGCCAAAGGCAGACGCTTAACCGACTGAGCCATCCAGGTGCCCCTAGAACATCTTTAAAATAGAGTAGACCCAGGGCGCCTGGGGGGCTCAGTCAGTTAAGTGTCTGACTCTCCATCTTGGCTCAGGTCTTGATCTCAGGGTCGTGAATTCAAGCCCCTCATTTGGCTCCCTGCTGGGTGTAGAGCCTACTTTAAAAAATAAAATACAGTAGATCAGTGAGGTTTTAGTATATTTGGTGTTCATCATCCCTCCTCATTTTGGTACTGGCCAAGTTGAGTACATGTCATATTTAGTAGTTGTATTATAGCCCAGAATTGTGAGTTATCATGCACATGCTGGCAGTGCGGCTGGCGAGCTTCTTGGGAGCCATGCCTGTGCTTTGAGGTAGCTCCATGCTTGATCAAATGGCCACAGAGGAGTGGAATGTGTGTGTGTGTGTGTGTGTGTGTGTGTGTGTGTGTGTGTGTGAGAGAGAGAGAGAAAGGGAGTCAGTAAGAAGAAGGATCATAGAATTAGAATTCTGTAAACAGGGCAGACTTTTAGAAGAGCATCCATCATGCAATATTTTTTATAGTTAAGACTGTGGGCTATAGATCCAAACTGCCCAGGTTTGATTTTCATCTTTTCATCTCTGACATTTACTAGCTATATGACTTTGGGGAACTTTCTTGACCTTCAGTTGCCTCATCTGTAAAATTAAGATGATAATAGTATCTATTTCATGAGTTATTGTGAGGAGTAAATTATTACTGCATGTAAAGTGCTTTGAACCTTCCTGGTACATTTCAATAGTGAATTAACTGGTGCACCTGGGTGGCTCAGTCGTTAAGCGTCTGCCATTGGCTCAGGTCATGGTCCTAGGGTCCTGGGATCGAGCCCCACATCAGGCTATCTGCTTAGTGGGCAGCCTGCTTCTCCCTCTTCCACTCCCCCTGCTTGTGTTCCCTCTCTCGCTGTGTCTCTGTCAAATAAATAAAATCTTTAAAAAAAAAATAGTGAATTAACTGATATTCTTCTTGTTACCTTAACATTGATCATGACACTAGACTGGCAACTATCTGAACCTTTTTTTTTTTTTTAACTAAATGCAAGTCCCTATGGGTTGGAGTGGAACATAGAGTTTCCTCTTCAGAAATATTCTTTACAGGCAATTTTGCTTGCACATGTTTATTTCATAAGATGAAATGAGGACATCCATAGCATGGGAAAGAAAATCTTGCAAGTTTTTTTTTTCTCACAAGTTTTTTTTAAAGCCGTCTTTCTGTCCTAAAAATTTTCTCTATAGTAAGGCAGATCCATTGTAAGCTTCTATCAATTCCACTTTGCAGAGAGTGGCTGAAGTTTTTCTTAAAACAGTAATTCTTAAAGTAAGGTCTCCAGATCAGCAGCATCAGTATTACCGGGGAACTTGTTAGAAATGCAGCTTCTTGGGCTCTGCCCCATACCTACTGAATCAAAAATTCTGGGGGTGAGTCCCATCAAACTCTTTTTAGCAGCCCTCCTGGTGATTATGATGCATGCTACAATCTGAAAACCACTGCTGTACAAATTTTCTATTTGTAGGCAAGTGGGAGTGTAGTCATAATTACAGGTTGCGGGGGAGGGACTGGAAGTTGGGAAGCAGCTGTCTTAAATAAGTTAACTTCATAGTGTAGTCTCTAGTTCACAAAGTATTTTCACATGTGTTGTCATAGACACATGTATTTGATTATCTCAAAATTGTTGTGGTAGGTACCATTATTTCTACATTTTGGAAGGGCTGATAGAGACTTCCATTATCTAATAAGTGGTAGAGCTGGAACTTTGTCACTTGGAGTCTTCTGAGTCCAAATCCTAACCTCTTTCTATAGCATCAATTAGCCTTTTTTTTTCTTAAGCTGTGGGTGGGCTGTTTCCAGGCTGGCTTCCTCAGTAACTGACTCCAAGATGGGGCAGGGAAGTTGTGTGAAGGTAATTTATTAGGAAGTATTGTCAGGAAAGAAATGGTAGGTGGGGAGGGGAAGTGAGACCAGCAAGGGAAAGAGGCTGAGCAGCTTCACGGGGGTGCTTTAAAGACAGTGTAGAGTCTTCCTGATCAGTTTTTTGCACCTGTCAGCTATTGGTTAAGGCTGACTCCTAGGACATCTGGCTTTCAAAAGCAGTGCTCCAAAAAGAAACAGAGACACCGGTATTGGTTTTGGGGAGTTAAAGCACACCAGCTGCCCAATGTGCGTGCATTAAAATGGTAAAGGAATCTAAGTGTCTATGAATGGAACATTAATATCTGCTATACCATCAAAATTGATCTAGAAGACTACAGTAGGGAACCTAAGGAATTGTGAAATATATATATTGGTCCCAGAGTGGAATATGGCAAAACCCTTTGTGAATCCTGTCCCCAATACTTCCTGGAGAACTCTGCTCCCCATGCAGTTTCTGGTTACATCGCGTGGTCAGTGATAACCACAAGGTCCTGTGATTTCAAAATCCTCAGACAATAAGGAAAAAGATACCAAACAAGTTAAAATTTTAATTTAAATGAAGTTGACTGTGGTTTCTGGCTAACCAATTAATCAGAAATGTTTTAAGAATCTCATTTTGGGATCAGTTAGGTAAAACTGGCTTAACTATTGCTATGTGATAGTCATTCATGCTGCTTACTGAGTATTCATGGTTCTTCATCTTTGTGATAGAATTTTACTTCCTGGTCCTATTGTGTGAGGTGGGGCCATATGATTAGTTTTGTACAGTGTTATATGAGCAGAAATTATGTCTGAGCATTCAGTTGCTAGGGTATGACCTTCCAAGCCCTCTTTTCTTCCAGCTCCATGAAGCAACATTGGAAATAGATTGTTCTGTCCATTGGGTCTTAGAGAAGCTACAACCCTAAGAGTCCCCTATTGACCCACATGTAGCATGAGCCAGAAATAATAAAATAAAAATAGTTGTTTTAAGCTACCATGCTTTGGTATTTTGCTGCAATAATGTTACTTAGCCTGTTGTGACTGATATACTTAGCTTACTGAATGACTTTAACTTAGCTACAGTATCAGTCATTATAAGAAAATGGACAAGGTGATCTGTAAATGTACTTTCATTTTATTTTTAATGATAAATGATTTTTATGTATTTCTAAGGATTAGAAGAACTTTCACATATGCAGGATTCACTTTAGTTTTGCTTTGTTCCCTTTTTTTCTTGAAACCCACAAACCAACTTGTATTTTTTAAGAAGTTGGCTCTAAAAAGGACTTTTACCTTATGGTAGGGATTGGCAAACTATGGCCTGTGGACCAAATTGGACCATCACCTGTTTTAGTAAAATTTTACATGAACATGGCCGTGCCTGTTTGCTTATGTAATGTCAGTGGATGCTTTTGTACTATGAAGGGAGTTAAATAGTTATGACAGACAATATGGCCCACTAAGCCTAATTAATATATTTGCTCTTTGGGGGCACCTGGGTGGCTCAGTTGTTAAGCGTCTGCCTTCGGCTCAGGTCATGATCCCAGCTCTGCAGGAAGCCTGCTTCTCTCTTTCCTGCTCCCCCTGCTTGTGTTTCCTCTCTCGCTGTGTCTCTCCCTGTCAAAAAAAAAAAAAAAAAAAAAATATATATATATATATATTTGCTCTTTGGTCCTTAATAGAATTTTTTTTTCTTTCTTTTTTTTTTCCTAAAGATTTTATTTATTTATTTGACAGAGGGAGACACAGCTAGAGAGGAAACACAAGCAGGGGGAGTGGGAGATGGAGAAGCAAGCTCCCCGCCGAGCAGGGAGCCTGATGCAGGGCTCGATCCCAGGACCCTGGGGATCATGACCTGAGCCGAAAGCAGATGCTCAATGACTGAGCCACCCAGGCACCCTTAGAAAGAATTTTCTAACCCCTGCCCTATAGGATTCTTAATTAATTTCCAGATGATTTGCCTCAATTGTTGCAGACATCCTAGCTTTTGGAGCTTCTACCTAATAGAATGAAGGCCTTCTCCTGGATCTCCAGTTCCCCTTTATTTTGTATGCTATCCTTAAGTCAGTAACACAGCTTATTATTCTTGGATTCTGCCTGTAACTAAGCAAAGACTCCCTCAGCTTTGATAATCAAACTACTTTCTGTATTGCCACTGGCATTGTTTTTGTCCAGGCCACTGTTGAACAAACTGCAAACATGTCCACTTACGTGACTGCTGCTCACTGTTTCTGCTTTGTACTTGTTGCTGTTGACATTTGAACTTGCCATTGTGATAGGGTTTTCTCGGGCTGCATGGAAGGAGGTGATCAGATTATCTCACAGAATGGGTCATAAATATAAAATTATGTAGGGAAATAGGAAACTGGAAACTGTCAGCAGTCATACAGCCGGCCACATGACCCCGGAACATTATTTGTTATGGCTCAGACTATAAGAGGCTGATGGCAGCTCTGTCTCCCTAACAGTTGATAATGCCAGTTAATCTTTATCCAATTTGGCACACCTTATTAGCATTCTTATTTGGGTCACCTAATGCTGATAGTCTCACTTAGGCCCATGCTGAATGTGCTTGCTTTTGCTTGGGGTCCAGTTAGTTGGGGCCTGGAAAGCAGGGTCAAATGACAGAAAACATGGCAAATTGTGATCAAGGAGCCACTTGTGGTTGTCTTTTTAGAAGAAGCTGTGGGAATGGAAAGAACTTTGGACTCTTTTCCAGTAAAGCCATCTTTCATCTTTTCTCACAAGATCCTGTCTAATGAATCTATCTTTTTGCAAGGAAAAGAGGAGCAGTAGAGCTAGATATCCATCTTTCTATTCTAGGAATTCCTTACTTATGTCCAGAGGGTAGGACAACTGCATATGGGACCGACCAGATCTCACATGCCATTCATACAGTTGTCCATGTGAACATTCTTTAGCAACACAATATTTTTAGAAACAGCAAAATCTTGTATAAACAAAGACATGTGTTTTGGTGATCTCAAAGCTCAATTTTCCTGGTTCCTTCAGGAACCAGGAGCTTAGACTGGGAATATAAATTTATGTTTCTCCATGCATGTATGTCTGTATAAATGAGTATGTGTATTTATTACCTCTATAGGAGTACTGCTATGTGCCATTTTCTTTTTCTTTACTTTTTTTTTTTTTTTTAACTTTTCAGAAAAAAAAGGCCCTAGGTAAGTAGACTGAAGGACTGCCTAGAGACAGACAGGAATTTCTTTTTTAATCTTTTGATAAAGATGAAAAAAGAATTGCATTTGGTAGAGATATATTTGTCTCATAACCATGTCCAGCAATGAGAAGGCCAGTTCACCAGCTGCCTGCCTTAACATTAAGAACAAGGGGAAAGGGGCGCCTGGGTGGCTCAGTCGTTAAGTGTCTGCCTTCGGCCCAGGTCATGATCCCAGGGTCCTGGGATTGAGCCCCGCACCGGGCTCCCTGCTTGGGGGGAGGCCTGCTTAGGCCTGCTTCTTCCTCTTCCACTCCCCCTGCTTGTATTCCCTCTCTCGCTGTGTCTCTCTCTGTCAAATAAATAAATAAAATCTTAAAAAAAAAAAAAAAGAACAAGGGGAAAGATAGTATAGAAATGAGGTGGTGCCAAATAGAAGTTAATGTGGAGCTGAGGAAAGCTAAGAAGGATAACCACACGCTGAAAGGAGCAATGTTGTAAGCTCTTTTCTTTTTTTTAAATTTTATTTTTTCTGTTTTATTTTTTTATTTTTTCTTTCTTTTTCTTAACATATAATGTATTATTTGTTTCAGGGGTACAGGTCTGTGATTCATCAGTCTTACACAATTCACAATGCTCACCAAAGTACATACCCTCCCCAGTGTCCATCACCCAGCCACCCCATCCCTCCCACCCCCCTACACTCCAGCAACCCTCAGTTTGCTTCCTGAGATTAAGAGTCTCTTATGGTTTGTCTCGTCTCTGGTTTTGTCTTGTTTCGTTTTTCCCTCCCTTCCCCTATGACCCTCTGCCTTGTTTCTCAAATTCCTCATATCAGTGAGATCATATGATAATTGCTTTCTCTGATTGACTTATTTCTCTTAGCATAATACCCTCTAGTTCCATCCACGTCATTGCAAATGACAAGATTTCATTTTTTTGATGGCTGCATAATATTTCATTGTATATATATACCACATCCTCTTTATCCATTCATCTGTTGATGGACATCTAGGCTCTTGCCATAGTTTGGCTATTGTGGACATTGCTGCTATAAACATTGGGGTGCAGGTGCCCCTTCGGATCACTACATTTGTATCTTCGGGGTAAATACCCAGTAATGCAATTGCTGGGTTGTAGGGTAGCGCTATTTTCAACTTTTTGAGGAACCTCCATACTGTTTTCCAGAGTGGCTGCACCATGTAAGCTCTTTTCTTGATGTTGCTACTTCTCCACTGCAAGAAAACTGCAGCAAGCAGGGCACTATAAATTGGTCTGTTGATGACATTGTCAAGGCATAAAAAGCACAGATTTGGAAAGCCAGCTCCAGGCTACTCAGGCTGCTAGGAAATGGCTTTCAAGGGAAAAACAGCCCCCCATGGACAACATAATCTGGGCTGGTTTGATTCCACACTTTGTGTCCTTGGGCAGAACTGATAGGAGTCTCCTTCAGTTTGGATCTGGTTCAGTGCTCACAAACATTGCTTCCAGGACTTCAGACCAGACCAACGCTGTGGTAGATAGAGTGCTATCCCAGCATTTAATTCTCTCTGGGGGCATCTTCTCATCACATCAGTGCACAAGCTATGTGGGCTCTAGGAAACATTGCAGGTGATGGTTCAGTTTTCCAAGACTTGGTTATTAAATATGGTGCAGTTGATCCACTATTGGCATTTCTTACAGTTCCTAATTTGTCATATTTAACATGTGGTTACCATGGAATATATTACAGGTGACTTAGAAGAATTTTCATGAGATGATATTGACTGAAAAAAACAGTGTATAATAACAATAACATCCCATTTTAATTTTTTTAATTTTTATTTTATTAAAAACATTTTTTTTTGAGAGAGACCATACGCTTGTGGGGTTGGGGAGGCTAAGGGGAGAGGGAGAGAGAGAATCTTAAGTAGGTTCCATGCCCAGTGCAGAGCCCAATTGTGAGGGGATAGGGCTCGATCTCACGACCCTGAGGTCATGACCTGAGCCAAAATCAAGAGTCAGATGCTTGGGACGCCTGGGTAGCTCAGTCAGTTAAGCATCTGCCTTTGGCTCAGGTCATGATCCCAGGGTCCTGGGATCGAGTCCCACACTGGGCTCCTTTGTTTAGCAGGGAGCCTGCTTCTCCCTCTACCTGCTGCTCCCCCTGCTTGTGCATGCTCTCTCTTTCTCTCTCTCTCTCTCTGACAAATAAATAAAATTTAAAAAAAAAAAGGCAGATGCCACCCAGGAGCCCCAGTGAAATCCCATTTTTAAAATAATTAACCGGGGTGCCTGGGTGGCTCAGTCAGTTAGGCGTCTGCCTTCAGCTCAGGTCATGATCCCGGCGTCCTGGGATCGAGCCCCGCGTCGGGGTCCTGGGATCGAGCCCCGCGTCGGGCTCCCTGCTCGGCAGGAAGCCTGCTTCTCCTTCTCCCACTCCCCCTGCTTGTGTTCCCTCTCTTGCTGTGTCTCTCTCTGTCAAATAAATAAAATCGTAAAAAAAAAAAATTAACCAATGGTGCCTGGGTGGCTCAGTCGGTTAAACGTCTGCCTTCGGCTCTGGTCATGATCCCAGGGTTCTGGGATCGAGTCCTGTGTTGGGCTCCTGCTCAGTGGGGAGTCTGCTTCTCCCTCCCTCTCTGCTGCTTCCCCTGCTTGTGCTCTCTCTCGCTCTCTTTCTCACTCTCTCAAATAAATAAATAAAATATTTTTTAAAAAGGAAAAAAATAAAAGAAGTAACCAAAACCCACAGATATGTGTGTAGGTGTTATGACTATGGGAAGAACAAGAAATGATGTCAGTTGTTAACATGTTACCTGAAGGTATGAGGTTAATGTAGAAGGAAGGAAAGAGGAAGGGAGAAGAGGAAAATAAATAAAAAGGAATTAAAGCATTTCCCCCACAGCATGAGTGATACCTGAATTATTTTAAATTTTATTTGTGTAACTGCGGCTGTAGTGTGTATGCATGAAAAAAGAAAGGTTATTATATCTATGGAAAATAACCTGAATGTTCATGGTATATTATATGATTAAAACCAAGTTGCAGGTTGATGTGTATTGTATGTATCTATTTCAGTGAAAACAGACAAAAACAAAGAACTATATATCTTTCTATATGTGGAGAAAGGTACGGAAGGACATACCTGTTAGATATATCCTTCTCTGCCTAAGTACCTGAAGGCTACCTGTTGGATACCTGAATGAGTGGGATTAGGGGTGAGGAAAGGAATGCAGGGTTAGCTTTTTCTTCATGCATTGTTGGGTTTTTTGTTTGTTTGTTTGTTTGTTTTTTACTTGATAGAAAAAGTGAGCATTCTTTGTAATTTGAAAAACAGCAAAGAAAGAAAAAATATAATTGTGCCCATCTCTAATAAGGCTTCAAATTCTGGTCATTTAATAATGGCAGTGTGGGTGAAATTTGGGTATGAGATTATAATTCTCTTCACACACAATGAAAAGGTTAATGGAGCAGAACACTCCAAAAGTGATTAACAAATGGCAGTAGGATCAGAGTTTATTGTTTTTGACCAAAATATAACAAAATATTACTGAAACTTCTAATCAGAAATACTAAAAATGAGACTTGGTAAAGTTTCTCCCAGTGTAGAGCAAAAACAACAGGATGTAAGGAAGCCATGAAGACAGTTGTAAATTGTAGGGTAATAGCTTAGTGTTCAGCCGGGAAACTGAATAGTTACTTGTTACCAGTTGAATGGTTACTGGTAACTCTGCACAGTTACTTTGTTAAGTACAGTGTATCACAGCGGTTAAGAGCAAGAGCTTAGTTTAGAAATACTAGTACCTGTGGGACTTCAATTTTCTCCTGTAAAAATTAGACAATGATAATAATAGTAACTACCCCATAAATGTGTTGTGAGAAGTAATAAATTAAAAACATTTAACTTGCTAAGAAGAGAGCCTAACACAAAATAATTGCTTAGTAAATGTTACTGGCTATTTGGATCTAAAACCCTGGCTTTGAGTAAAACACCTCAATTTTTTTTTTTTTTTAAGATTTTATTTATTTATTTGACAGAGCACAAGCAGGGGAAGCAGCAGGCAGAGGGAGAGGGAGAAATAGGCTCCTTGCTGAGCAGGGAGCCCAATGCGGGGCTCTATCCCAGGACCTCAGGATCATGACCTGAGCTGAAGGCAGACTGAGCCCCCCAAGCACCCCTGAATAAAACACTTCTAATGAAGTATTCATTGTGCAAAGTAAGCCTAAACAGTTATCTTTAAACAATGGGAGTGGTACCCTGCACAGTATTTTGCCTTAGTAGGCACTCTACAAATATTGTTTGAATAAATAATTTTAATTTCTTTCACTTGATTTTATTAGAGTCTCTGATTAGTTTAACATTATTTCACTTATTTCTGTTTGTTTTCAGAAAATTAAAAGGAAAAGTACATCTGTAGGGTGATAATTTGGGTGAATCATGGTTAATGGATTGAAGAATAAAAGAGATTCCTATGTACTTAAATAGGTACAGTTTTCAATAGGGGAATATGGGGATACTAATTTGTATTTTCAAGAATCATTATGGAGGAGAGGAGTCTGGGAAGATGGCAGAGTAAGGAAGCATCAGGAATCTGTTTCCCAACCTAGACAGGGATTTCACTGGCCAGATCTGTCTGATGTAATGGTTTTTGGAATTCTGGAGTTTATTGAGGGTTTGCAACTTCCAGAGGAAGACTTGGAGGATAAATGGCAGTTAATTTCCATCAATTTCAGCTCTTAGCACAGTAGCAGCTACCCATTCTTTACCCCAGCCACATGGCGGGCAGCTGTGCATTGGTCCTAGCGCATCTTTCACACAGCCTGCAGGAGTTGGGTAGACAAAAAAGACCAAACCTCCAAATATCAAGAATCTGTGCTGATTGCTAATTCCTGCTTGGATCACAGAGTTGCAGACAAAGAGTTGGGCAACCATTGTTGCACCATTCCCATTGTTGCAAGTCCCTTCCCATCCAGCCGAAGTGGCTTTTGGGGATTTGGGGATTTGGGGATCCACCCCACTCCAACGTCATTTTGTTTTTCTCCACTTGGCAATCAGACATTGAAGACCAGGGCATTGAAAAACAACTACAGGGCGCCTGGGTGGCTCAGTTGGTTAAGCGACTGCCTTCGGCTCAGGTCATGATCCTGGAGTCCCGGGATCGAGTCCCGCATCGGGCTCCCTGCTCAGCGGGGAGTCTGCTTCTCCCTCTGACCCTCCCCCCTCTCATGTACTCTCTCTCATTCTCGCTCTCTCAAATAAATAAATAAAATCTTAAAAAAAAAAAAGTAAAGAAAAACAACTACATACATGGGGAAGATTAGGAAGTGATGATGCATGCCCAGGGAAAGGCTCAGAAAAGACCTGCCAAAACCTTAGGTTTACACGGCAGGCTGATCCTCATCACAGAGACAGCCTACAGTAATAAAAAAGACAAAAACAAAAAAAACAGTAAACAAAAATAATAAGACACAGCATACCCTGGGGAAAAGAGAGAATCTGATTTCCAGAGTTACTACATTATTAGATTCAAATGTTCAGTTTTCACTTGATCTTAGCCAAGAGACTGAGAAGTGATGACACATGTTCAGTTTTCAACATTAAAAGTCATAAGGCATACAAAGAAACCTGAAAGTGTGGCCTATTCAGAGGGAAAAAAATTCATCAGGGTGCTTGGCTGGCTCAGTTGGTAGAGCATGTGACTCTTGATCTCGGGGTTGTGAGTTCAAAGCCCCACACTGGGCATGGAGCCTACTTAAAAAATATATTTTTAGGGCGCCTGGGTGGCTCAGTCGTTAAGCATCTGCCTTCGGCTCAGGTCATGATCCCAGGGTCCTGGGGTCGAGCCCCGCATCGGGCTCCCTGCTCGGCGGGGAGCCTGCTTCTCCCTCTCCCACTCCCCCTGCTTGTGTTCCTGCTCTCACTATCTCTCTCTCTGTCAAATAAATAAATCAAATCTTTAAAAAAAAAAAAATATATATATATTTTTAAAAATGCATCAGTGGACACTGTCCCTGAAAAAGACCTAAGGCAGATATACTAAATAGAAACTATAGGGTGCCTGAGTGGCTCAGTTGGTTAAGTGTCTGCCTTCGACTCAGGTCATGATCCCAGGGTGCTGGGATTGAGCCCCACATCGGGCTCCCTGCTCCGCGGGAAGCCTGCTTCTCCCTCTCCCACTCCCCCTGCTTGTGTTCCCTGTCTCGCTGTCTCTCTCTCTGTTGAATAAATAAATAAAATCTTAAAAAAAAAAACTATAGACCAATTGTTTTAAAGATGCTCTAAGAACTAAAGGAAGATGTGGAGAAAGTCAAGAAAAAATGTATGAATAAATGTATGAACAAAAAGTTGTTCTTTAATCATGGATTTTGCTGTATTTCATTGATATAAGTTCTTTTTATTGCTTTGTGAATAGTTTATAATTTCAGTTTTGATTTCCTCTGATTTGAGGGTTATCTGTAAATGTGTTTCTTAATTTCTTTCCCACTTGGTTGTCCTTGTGCTGCTGATTTTTCATGGTGTAGCAATGGCTCATCTGTCATATTCCTTGAGATTCTGCCATAAATAATGCAGTATATGTTAAGACGAAAGAAAATAAAACCTGATCCTTAGCATGACCCCAATACTTTAGTTTTATCTCCCAACGTATCTGATTTTCAAATTCCACCTGAACAGCCACACATTTTCGTTACTCACAGCTTTACATGTGTTGTTCATGCCACCTAGAAAATCATCCCCATCATGAAAATCTTTGAGACTCAGTTCAGATATTCCCTATTTCATAAAGTCTGGGCAGGTTCTTCATCCAGCATTCCCTTCCTCTTTTAGGTCCTGTTGGAATATCTTCCTTTTGCCCTTCAAGATAAACTCTTAAACCTTTTCCACCTTACTATCTGCCCCAAGGATGACCTGTTGGACTAAATAATGGGTTCTCTTGGCCTCTGGCTTGAGGAACAATGGAAAGCCCTAGCAGGAGATCTGAGGGATATCCTGTAGGGTTGTCTTGGTCTGGCCTCATCCATTTGTGTTTATGAAGCCCCCTGCCCTCCCCACTGGCCAAAATCTTTATTTTTTGGGAAGTAGGGTTCCATACAATATTTTGTTAGTATCAGATATACAACACAGTGATTTGACAATTATATACATTATGAAATGATCAGCACCATAAGTGTAATTACCATCTGTCACCATACAAAGTTATTACAGTATTACTGACTATATTCCCTGTGCTGTACTTTTCATCCCTGTAAATTATTTTATAACTGGAAGTTTGTATCTCTTATGCCTCTTCACCTATTTTACCTATCCGCTAAACCCCCTTCCTTCTGACAACCACCAGTTTGTTCTCTGTTGAGTCTGTTTTTTGTTTGTTTTGTTTCTTAGATGGTATTTGTCTTTTTCTGTCTGACTTACTTCACTTAGCATAATATCCTTTAGGTCTATTCATGATGCTGCAAATGGCAAGATTTCATTCTTTCTTATGGCTGAGTAATATTCCATTGTATAATATATATCACTTTTTAATTTACTCATATATTGATGGACACAGGTTGCTTCCATATCTTGGGTACTGTAAATAATGCTACAGTGAACTTATGGGTTTGTATATCTTTTCAAATTGGTATTTTTCTTTTCTTTTTTTTTTTTAATTAAAAAAAAAATTTTTTTTTTTTTAAAGATTTTATTTATTTATTTGAGAGAGAGAGAATGAGAGACAGAGAGCATGAGAGGGAGGAGGGTCAGAGGGAGAAGCAGACTCCCTGCCAAACAGGGAGCCCGATGCGGGACTCGATCCCGGGACTCCAGGATCATGACCTGAGCCGAAGGCAGACGCTTAACCAACTGAGCCACCCAGGCGCCCGGTATTTTTATTTTCTATGGGTAGATACACAGAAGTGGAATTACAGGGTCATATGGTATTTCTATTCTTAATTTTTTGAAGAACCGCCATACCTTTCTCCACAGGGGTTCTACCCATTTATATTCCCACCAGCAGTGCACTACACATCCTTTCCTCCACATTCTCACCAAAACTTGTTATTTCTTGTCTGTTAATTTTAGCCATTCTGACAGGTGTGAGGTGATAACTCATTGTGGTTTTGATTTCCATTTCCCTGATGATTAGTGATGTTGATCATCTTTGGCCATCTTTATATTTCCTTTGGAGCAATGTCTATTTAGGTCCTTGGCCCATTTTTGATTGGGTTATTTGCTTTTTTGGTGTTGAGTTGTATAAGTTCTTTATGGTTTTTTGGATAATAACCTCTTACTGGTTATATCATTTGGAAATATCTTCTTCTATTCAGTAGGTTGTCTTTTCATTTTGTTGATTTTTTTTTTTTTCTGTGCAGAAGCTTATTAGTTCGAAGTAGTCCCAATTGTTTATTTTGCTTTTGTTTCCTTAGCTTGAGGAAACAGATACAGAAAAATATTGCTAAGGCCAATGTCCAAGAGATTACTGCCTATGTTTTCTTTTAGAATTTTTATGGTTTCAGGTCTTACATTTAGGTCTTTAATCCATTTTGAGTTTATTTTTGTGTATGGTGTCAGAGAGTGGTCCAGTTTCACTCTTTTGCATGTAGCTGTCCATCTGCTCTAATATGTCATGCAAGGCCATTGTTTTCTTACTGATTTTCTGTCTGTATGATCTATCTATTCTTACAAATGGGGTGTTATAGTTCCCTACTATTAGCATATTACTGTCAACTTCTCCCTTTATGTCTGTTAATATTTGCATTATATATTTAGGTGCTCCTGTGCGTAGATATTTACACGTGTTATATCCTTTTGTTGGATTGATCCCTTTATCATTATGTAATAGCATTCTCTGTGTCTTGTTACAGTCTTTGTTTTAAAAGTCTATTTTGTCTGATAAAAGTATTGCTCCCCCAGCTTTTTTTCACTTTCATTTTCATGGAATATCTTTTTCCATCCCTGTAACTTTCAGTCTGTATATGTCTTTAGGTCTGAAGTGAGTCTCTTATAGGCAGCATAAAGATGGCTCTTGTTTTTTATCCAGTTACCCTATGTCAGTTGATTAGAGCATTTAGACCATTTACATTTAAAGTGATTATTGATAGGTATGTACTTATTACTGTTTTGTTAATTTGTTTTTTTGGTTGTTTTTGTAGTCTACCTTTGCTCCTTCTCTTACTCTTCCCTTGTTATTGATGACTTCATTCAGCATAATGCTTGGATTCCTTTCTCTTTATTTTTTGTGTATCTATTATAGGTTTTTGGTTTATGATTACCATGAGGTTCATATATAACATATTAAATATATAGCACTCTATATTAAGTTGATGGTTGTATAATTTCTAACACATTCTTAAAAGTTCTACATCTTTACTCTTCTATCCCTCCGTGTTTATGTATATGATGTCATATTTTACATCTTTTTATAAACTTAAATTTTTTTTGAAATGAAAAACAGATAAGATAGAAGTACATTTAAAACTTATTCCTGAGCCATCTGAAAGTTGTCATCCTGATGTCCAATTACCCCAAGTAATTGCGTGTGTATTTTCTTATAGAAAATGACATTCTCTAATATAACCACAATACAACCTTCAGAATTGAGAAATTAAAGTGTTACATTACTACCATCTCATCTTTAGACCCCATTCATGTTTTGTTGATTGTCTTAGTAATGCCCTTTATACCAAAAAGATGTGTTTGAGAATCGCTTATTGCATTTAGTTGTCTTATGTTTAGTTTAATTCAGTCTGGAACAGTTCCTCAGTTTTTCCTTATATTTATGATCTTGACACTTTGGAAGATTACAGGCCAGTTATTTTGTAGAATGTTCCTTAATTTGGTTGTCCAGTGTCTCTTCATGGTTAGATTCAGATTATACATTTTGGTAGGAATATCACAGAGTTCACTTTGATTACTTGATTAAGGTGGCATCTGCCAGGCTTCTCCTCTGTGAAGTTACTCTTTTCCCCCTCTTTGTAATTAATATTTTGTTGAGGGGTACTTACTATGTAAATATCCCATTTCTTGTCAAATTTTCAAATTCTTTATATGTGTATTAATTCATGGTTTCCCATTTTATTCAGTGAATTACAGTCTGTTATTATTGTTTATTATGATGCTCAAATTGTTCCTATTAGTAGAAAATGATATTTAGAAGCTGAGATCTGGGTGGTAGCTGTGGTCATTGC
Organism: Mirounga leonina; assembly: GCF_011800145.1. Classification (NCBI taxonomy): domain Eukaryota; kingdom Metazoa; phylum Chordata; class Mammalia; order Carnivora; family Phocidae; genus Mirounga; species Mirounga leonina. The sequence goes on from NW_023270839.1 coordinate 19,500,406, forward strand.
TGTGGGGGTATCACTGCTTCCAGGTCCTCTCAGCAGAGTTAGACAAAGCTAGGGATGATACATTTGTGTACACACACACACACACACACACACAGAGTTACATCATATCTATTTCTGTATCTTTTTCTCTTGAAAGCCATGAGTTCTCACTGATTCTGATCTGACACTGTACAGCTCAAAGATGAGAGTGGGAGGAGAGAACTTGAGTGTGGATGGAGTTAATTAAAAATAACCCAACCATTGCAACAAAAGCAGTTCTAAGAGGAAAATCTGTGGTGATACAGGCCTACCTTAAGAAACAAAAAAAGGTCAAATAATCTCACCTTAAAACCTAAAGGATCTAGAAAAAGAACAAACAAGACCCAAGTTAAGTAGAAGGAAGGAAGTACTAAATATCAGAACAGAAATAAATGAAAAAGATAAACAAAATTGATAAAACCCTTAGCCAAATTCATTTTAAAAAAAAGGACCCAAATAAAATCAGAGAGAACTGACACCACAGAAATACAAAGGATTATGAGAGAATAGTATGAAATCTTCTATGCCAACAAATTGGACAACCTAGAAGAAATGGATAAATTCCTAGAAACACAGAATCTTCCAAAGTTGAATCAGGAAGAAATAGAAAATTTGGACAGATTACTAGCAATGAAAGTGAATCAGTAATCAAAAAACTACTAAAAAACAAAAGTCCATGACCAGATGGCTTCACAGGTGAATTCTATCAAACATTTAAGGGAGTTAATACCTATTCTTCTCAAACTGTTTCAAAAAAATAGAAGAGAAAGGAAAACTTCTAAATATATTCTATGAGGTCAGCATTACCCTAATACCAAACCAGATAAAAACACTACACTCTCTCTCTCTCCAGGCCAGTATCCCTGAACAACACTGATGCAAAAATCCTCAAAAAATATTAGAATCATTCACCATGATCAAGTGGGATTTATTTCAGGGATGCAAGAATAGTTCAGTATTTTGCAAATCAGCTTGATATATTACATCAACAAAATGAAAAATAAAACTCGTATGACCATCTCGGTAGATGCAAAAAAAAAAAAGCATTTGATAAAATTCAGTATCCATTCATGATAAAAGCTCTCAACAGAATGGGTTTAGAGGGAACATACTTCAACATAATAAAGACCACATATGAAAAGCTGACAACCAGCATCATACTCAATGGTGAAAAGCTGAAAGCATTTCCTCTAAGATCAGGAACAAGACAAGGATATCTACTCTTACCACTTTTATTCAACACAGTACTAGAAGTCCTAACTGCAGCATTCAGACAAGAAAAGAAGTAAGAGGCATCCATGTTGGTAAAGAAGTTAAACTGTCACTATACGCAGACGACATGATACTCTACATAGAAAATCCTAAAGACTCCACCAAAAACTACTAGAACTGATAAATGAATTCAGTAGAGTTGCAGGATACAAAATTTATACCCAGAAGCTGGTACTGTTTCTATACACTAATAACAAAGTAGCAGAAAGAGAAAGGAAACAATTCCATTTACAATTATACCAAAAATAATAAAATATCTAGGAATAAACCTAACCAAGGAGGTGAAAGATCTGTACTCTGATATAACTATAACTATATAACTGATATAACTAACTATAAAACACTGATGAAAGAAATTGAAGATGACACAAATGTAAAGATATTCCATGCTCATGAATGGAAGAATTAATATTGTTAAAATGTCCATACTACCAAAAGCAATCTATAGATTCAATGCAATCCCTATCAAAATACCAATAGCATTTTCCACAAAACTATAACAAACAGTATTAAAATTTGTATGTAACCCACAAAAGACCCCAAATAGCCAAAACAATCTTGAGAAAGAAAAACAAAGCTGGAAGAGAGGTATCATAATGCCCTATTTCAAGATACATTGCAAAGCTGTAGTAATCAAAATAGTGTGGTACTGGCACAAAAATTGACACATAGATCAGTGGAACAGAATAGAGAGCCCAGAAATAAACCCACACTTACATGGCCTATTAATCTATGATGAAGGAGGCAAGCAATGAGGAAAAGGCATTCTCTTCAATAAATGGTGTTGGGAAAACTGGACAGCTACATGTGAAAGAATGGAAAACTGGACCACTTTCTAATACCATATACAAAAATAAATTCAAAATGGATTAAAGACCTAAGTGTGAGACCTGAAACCATATAAATCCTAGAAGAGAACACAGACAGTAATTTATATGACATAAGCTGTAGCAACATTTTTCTAGGTATGTCTCCTCAGGCAAGGGAAACAAAAGCAAAAAATAAACTATTGGGATTACATCAAAATAAAAAGCTTCTGCATGGCAAAGGAAACTATCAACAAAATGAAAAGGCAACCTACTGAATAGAAGGTTGAAGATATTCACAAGTGATAAATCCAATAAGGGGTTAATATCCAAAATATATAAAGAACTTAAACAACTCAACACCAAAAAGCCAAATAACCCAATTAAAAAATGGGCAGAAGACCTGACTAGACATTTTCTCAAAGACATACAGATGGCCAAGAGACACATGAAAAGGTGCTGAACATCACTAATCATCGGGGAAATGCAAATCAAAACCACAATGAGATATTACTTCACACCTGTCAGGATAGCTAAAATAAAAAACACAAGAAACAAATGTTGGCAAGGATGTGGAGAAAAAAGAACCGTCGTGTACTCTTGGAATGTAAATTGGTACAGCCACTGTGGAAAACAGTATGGAGGTTCCTCAAAAAATTAAAAATAGAACTACCATATGATCCAGTAATTCCACTACTGGGTATTTACCCAAAGAAAGCAAAAACACTAATTCAAAAAGATATATGCATCTGTATGAGTTTTTTTTTTTTTAGTTTTTTTATTTTAATTCCAGTATAGTTAGCATTCATCTATTGATGGACACTTGGGCTTTCCTCCATAATTTAGCTATTGTAAATAATGCTGCAATAAACGTAGGGATGTGTGTGTGTATCCAGTGGAATATTATGCAGCCATTAAAAAAGATGAGATTGTGCCACTTGCAATAACATGGATGGACCTAGAAGGTATTCTGCTAAGTGAAATATTTTGACTGAGAAGGACAAATACCATATAATTTCACTCATAGGTGGAACCTAAAAAAACAAATGAAAAACAAAAAGCATAATTATACCTATAAATATAGAGAACTAAATGATGGTTGCCATAGGGGAAAGAGCTGGGGGGATGGCTAAAATAGGTGAAGAGGTAGGAGATACAGGCTTCCAGTTATGGGATGAATAAATCACAGGAGTAAAAAGCACAGCATAAGTAATATAGTCAATGATATTGTAATACCATTATATGATGACAGATGGTAGCTACACTTGTGAGCATAGCTTAATGTATAAGCTTGTCTAATTGTTTTACACTTGAAAGTAATGTAATATTGTGTGTCAACTCTATTCAAATAAGAAAGTAACCCACCCAAATAAGCAAATTTATTTCAGGGTAGGGGGTACTTGACTAAGGTGAGTTGAATTCAAAGAATTTTAGAAATTGAGGGCTTAAAAATTGTGAAATCTGCGTTTTTTTTCTGTGTTCTCTTACAACCGGTAACAATTGATCTTGAATCGCAGTTATAAACCGGTAGCACTAGTTGCTACTAATATTCTTTTTTTAAAAGATTTTATTTTTGGGGGGCGCCTGGGTGGCTCAGTCGTTAAGCGTCTGCCTTCGGCTCAGGTCATGGTTCCAGGGTCCTGGGATCGAGCCCCCACATCAGGCTCCCTGCTCGGCGGGAAGCCTGCTTCTCCCTCTCCCACTCCCCCTGCTTGTGTTCCCTCTCTCTCTGTGTCTCTCTCTGTCAAATAAATAAATAAAATCTTTAAAAAAAAAGATTTTATTTTTAAGTAATCGCTACATTCAGTGTGGGGCTCAAACTCACAACCCTGAGATCAAGAGCTGCATGCTCTACCGACTGAGATAGCCAGGTGCCCCACTACTAATATTTCTTGATGGGAGTTTTGGGTTTCATTCATGTTGGAACAAGAATAAGAAAATAGTCAATTGTTAACTCTTTAGGATAGTTGTGTGAATTATGAATCTATAAAATTATAATTGTGAACATGAATAACAGAAATGTTTAAAATGCTTAAGTGTTTCAGAAAATATAGAAATGAAAAGCAGTACACAAGAGCTTATATACTGAGTAGCAACCATATAAAACTTAAATATTTGTAGAAAGATGGAAAACTACAATGAAAATACATTGTGCACAGCAGTAGCATTTGGGTAGTTCTTCCAGTTTTCTTTTGGGATGTTGACTGATACTGATTTGGAAGTGCTGATAATATATTGCGATATTAAATTACAGTGTCTACATTATAGATAATAAGTACAGTTTTGGAGGAGACAGAAGAAAGTGAGATAGAAATGCATGTATATTTCAGCCTTTATTTTTCCTTCTTTCTGCTGACTAAAGCAATATAATGAGTGCAGTTAGATAAAGGCTGAATGCTTTGGTCTTTTCCAAATGCCCCCTAGTTCTCTAATGATGACAGTAGCTATAGGGTCTGAGAAATTTTAAGTGGGACCACTCTGGGAGATTCTTTAGTCCTGTGTCATGGTTGAGAAAATTGCAGCCCTTCTGTCTCCTACTCTTCCCTCTTCAGGAGGGATCTCATAGATCAGTTATCTTACAGGGCATTGTGAGAAGAGGGCTAGTTTACAAAACCCAAGCAGAAACTCCAGAAAGATGCTGTTTTATCTCACCACAGAGTAGTTATTCGTTTTATTTTTTTTTAAAGATTTTATTTATTTATTAGAGAGAATGAGAGAGAGAGAGAGAGAGAGCACATGAGAGGGGGGAGGGTCAGAGGGAGAAGCAGACTCCCTGCTGAGCAGGGAGCCTGATGTGGGACTCGATCCCGGGACTCCAGGATCATGACCTGAGCCAAAGGCAGTCGCTTAACCAACTGAGCCACCCACGTGCCTGAGTAGTATTCGTTTTAGGAAGTGATAGTTTCATACCACTAAAGGGTTGCATAATGTGAATGGGCCACTGCCACTACCAGTGGGACCCTTCCATTGAGGCTAAGAATATGTAGCTGCTGATGTCTATCCTTTTGTACCCATACCTCCTTGTTCAAATAAAGTAACTTGAATGAAGGAATGGGGAGAGATTTATTTGGTTATTTCTGGGATTACTTCCCTGGATGTTTGTTGTTCCTGTGGTGGGAGATATTGGGTCCTAAGCATGAACTTTCCAAGGTTGACAGCCAGATATTTGGAGATGGCAAATGGAGGTCCAAAGGTTTTTCAGAGTAAAGTAGTTGTTTTACTGTTTCAGCCAGAACTCTGACTTTCTGAAGAATTAAAATGACAAGGATACATTTTAGATTTTGTGGTGGGGTCCTGGGGTCACTCTCGATTAAGAGGGGCGGCCTTTATCTGGGGATGTAATTTAAAGAAGGGACTTCTCTGAAAACATGCCTAAGACACAGATCAAGTGCCATGTCTGCTATGAAGATTTCTCTAACTCCCCAGCCCATAATCATTTTCCCTTCTCAAATATATTTATATCCACCCTTCATTCATATTTTACTATGTACTAGTATTGAACTTTTTACTAACTGCGTGGTCTGTCTCTTCAACCATATTGTAAGCTCATTTTGAACCAAGACAATGTTTTAAATGTCTTTCAAATCTCTCTCAGTGTCCCCTGCAGTGGTAGGGCCCTTTTAGGAATTTAATAAATATTTGCTTCCCAAGGTGAAGAGAAATCTATTTCTGAGACCTGCTTGTGTCAAGACTAGTTTCTTTCAGAATATTGATTCTTCTTTCTCTCATTGGGTGTGGCATAGGTTTCATTTGGCCTTGTTTGTGTTTACTTGCATTTTAAACCTTCTGTTGTTTCTTTCTCTTCCTGTTCCTTGGGGACTGTTTAAAATTTCCATGGTAGTTAGTGTATGTGTACATTTACAGTATGAATGAATATGGGAAATAAATCTCTCTATATTTCACCTTATAATATGGAGAAGCCAAGTAGGAAATCTAGTTTCATCTGTCAAATACAGGCTGTTGCCTGTTTCCTTTGGATAAATCTGCTACAAAAGACCAGGGATGGTATCTGGTCCTTACTTGGACTAGGATCCAAATGATGATTAACTTCTGGCCAGGCTTAAAATGGAAATGGACCATCTGTAAACATTTATGTTGGGTAGAGACCCAAAGATGAATGACCTGCAGTGGGATTGAAGAACTAGCCCAGAATTTACCTGACATTTATGAAGAGAGGACAATGTTTCCTGACACTTTGTGGGGTTGTTTTGGCAAACATGACACAGATGAGGCTTTTTTCCCCCCTTCCTAGACACCTTGCTTGCACTTTGGGTAGCGCCTGCCAGGTGGACAGCAGAGCCTGGGCTGTGGCTTAGATAGACTTGGATACCTGTTGGGTGGGGCTGTAGCATGCCTTTCCACTTGGAAAATTAAAGAGAAATTTTAAAATAAAAAAAATTAAGAATTGTAACAAGTTAAAAAAATGAAAAACTAGGTTTAGTTTAGTATTCTAAAGAAATCATATTCAAGTATTCTTAATTACTGTATGTCAGAATTTAAGACCTAGATGGGACATTCAGTATTATCTAGGAATAGAACAAAAGTCTGAAAGAGTAAGCTATATGCCAAAATGTTAACAGTGGTTATCTCTAGATAGTGGGATTGTTTTTGTTTATCAGCACTTTCTGGTTTTTTTTCCTATTTTTTTTTTTAATTTTTATTTATTTGACAGAGAGAGACACAGCGAGAGAGGGAACACAAGCAGGGGGAGTGGGAGAGGGAGAAGCAGGCCTCCCGTTGAGCAGGGAGCCTGATGTGGGGCTCGATCCCAGGACCCTGGGATCATGACCTGAGCCGAAGGCAGACGCTTAATGACTGAGCCACCCAGGCGCCCCTTTTTTCCTATTTTTAATACATTATTTATATAATAAAAATAATTTTCACAGTTGATACTCAAATGTTGTTCCTGTCAGTAAAGATGATATCTATTACTGCATTAAATAGCAGTTTTACTAAAAGGGAAAAAGTTTTCTAGTTGAATCCTTTTATTTTAACAATGGATTTATAGATCAAGAGAAGTAATATTTAATATTAAACAAAATACATAGTAGAATTTAAAGCCATTTTCTCATAAATATTCCTTTAGATAATTAAAAACTAATAAGAATTTCTTTTCTGTGTGAAATCTTACTTTATAATAGCAACTTCATTTTATAATAGAAACGTGTGGGTCAAATCTACACATTTCCAGTTACAAAATGAATAAGTAATGATGATGTAATTGACAGCATGGTGACTGTAGTTAATAATACTGTATTGCATATTTGAAAGCAGCTAGGGGAGTGGATCTTGAAAGTTCTTATCATGGTAAAAAAAATTGGTTGCTATGTATGCTGATGTATATTAACGATTTGAGGTGATCATTTTGGAATATATGTAAATATCAGATTGAATCATTATGTTGTATACATGAAACTAATATAGTGTTATGTCAAATATACCTCAATAGAAAACAGAAGCCAGAAAAAAAAAATATATATATATATGAAGACTTTCTGTGGAAAAGTATTAAGGGCCAAGAACTTAATATATTTTGTTGGATAGGAACTTCCTGTAAATGACATGATTTTCATATTTATAGGTGGGAAATAATAATCCCTAGGCTCCAGCAAAAACCTTCAAGATGTGAAGAGTTTTAATGATTTATTACTTTAATGGTTTGTGAAGGATTTTTTTAAATTTATTAAATGCTTTTTATTTTGGACTGTAAATGTCTTACATAATTTTTTAAAGTTTAGTCACAAAAGAAAAACAAACAATCCCTTAAAATCTGAAAGTACATCTAAATGAAGGAGCCTAACTGCATATAAAGTATGTGGCATAACCACATAAAAAAACCCAATTACTTGAAGTGGCTTTAAAACACGGCATTTTGACTATACATCCCAAGTATTCTATGGATAATAAAAATGGAAATAAATGATAAACTGCATTCAGTAGTCATGTGATTAGTATTGATATTTGTATTAAATGACTATATTGCCATCATTAGGTACCATAATTTTCAGCATAAAAATGATACAGTATAAAATCAAGGAAGTTAATTAAAAATCCTACAATCTTAAAAATCAATCAGAAATAGCATTATGAATTCATGTTGTATTTTTCTTTTTTTAAAAAATTTATTATGTTATGTTAATCACCATACATTACATCATTAGTTTTTGATGTAGGGTTCATTTGATTCATTGTTTGCATATAACACCCAGTGCTCCATGCAGAACCTGCCCTCTTTAATACCCATCACCAGGCTAACCAATCCTCCCACCCCTCTCCCCTCTAGAACCCTCAGTTTGTTTTTCAGAGTCCATAGTCTCTCATGGTTCGTCTCCCCCTCCAGTTTCCCCCCCTTCATTCTTCCCCTCCTGCTATCTTCTTCTTCTTTTTTTTTTTTTTAACATATAATGTATTATTTGTTTCAGAGGTACAGGTCTGTGATTCAACAGTCTTACACAATCCACAGCACTCACCATAGCACATACCCTCCCCAGTGTCTGTCACCCAGCCACCCCATCCCTCCCACCCCCCACCACTCCAGCAACCCTCAGTTTGTTTCCTGAGATTAAGAATTCCTCATATCAGTGAGGTCATATGATACAGGTCTTTCTTTGACTTACTTCACTCAGCATAATAGGGTATTATGCTGAGTGAAGGGTTTTTTTGAAATAAATTTTTAGTAGGATAGAAAGTAGAAGTTTTTCAAAAGTCTATCTATGTGAAGTTGGGAAGTATTAACTATGGTATCTGTGTTCAGGTATCTATTTTCCAAAATAAGTACATAGCTCTTTTTAAAATTGATGAGGGTATCAGAAAGAAAGATGACTGAGTAGTCCTTATACAGAAAAATGGAAAAAATAAGGTGTAATAACAAGAAAAACTTTTATTTAATTAGTGCTCACTTTGTTCCAAGCATTGTTCTTTTTTTTTTTTTTTTAAAGATTTTATTTATTTATTTGACAAAGAGAGAGACAGTGAGAGCAGGAACACAAGCAGGGGGAGTGGGGGAGGGAGAAGCAGGCTTCCCGCCGAACAGGGAGCCCGATGTGGGACTCCATCCCAGGACCCTGGGATCATGACCTGAGCTGAAGGCAGACGCTTAACCAACGACTGAGCCACCCAGGCGCCCCCAAACATTGTTCTAAAGGCTTTACATATATTAGAACAGTTAATCCTCTCAAAAACCCAATGAGGTTTAGGTGCTTTTTTAAAATCCATTTCATAGGTGAGGAAACAGAGGTAAGGTCACTTGCCCAAGGAGCCAAGCTTTGAACCTAGAAAGTTCCAAAACATGTGTTCTTAATGATTAAACTATAGATAGCTGTTTAGAGGAAGAGAAATCATTTTAAGCACTTTCCCCAACTCCAGGCCCCATTAAGTTATATATTTTACATGAATACTCTCTCTTTAAGTAACAAGCTCCAGCCCTACTTTTCTATACAGTTACAAGTGTGGAGAGAGGATGGGTCAATAGATCCATAAATGGTATTAACCTTACGTCAACCTTTGGAGACAAACCATAAGAGACTTTTTTTTTTTTTAAGATTTTATTTATTTATTTGACAGAGAGAGAGAGAGCACAAGCCAGAGGAGTTGCAGGCAGAGGGAGAGGGAGAAGCAGACTCCCCACTGAGCAGAGAGCCTGACGCTGGGCTCCATTCCAGGACCCTGGGGTCATGACCTGAGCTGAAGGCAGATGCTTAACTGATAGTTAACTGCCCCCATAAGAGACTCTTAACTATAGGAAACAAACTGAGTGTTGCTGGAAGGGAGGTGGGTGGGGGGATGGGGTAATGGGTAATAGGCATTAAGGAGGGCACGTGATGTAATGAGCACTGGGTGTTAATATGCAACGATGAATCATTGAACTCTACGTCTGAAACTAGTAATACACTGTATGTTAATTGAATTTCAATAAAATAAAATTAAAAAAAAGAAGTGTAAGTACAACTCTGGATTATTTTGTTTTTAAGTTTTTAATTCCAGTTTGTTGACATACAGTGTTATATTAGTTTCTGGTGTACAATATAGTGATTCATCAATTCCATACATCACTATTCTGGGTTATTGTATTTTAAATTTTTTAAAGTTTTCTTTAAGTAATTTCTTTTTTTTTTTTTTAAAGATTTTATTTATTTATTTGAGAGAGAGAATGAGAGAGAGCGAGTACATGAGAGGGGGAGGGTCAGAGGGAGAAGCAGACTCCCTGCTGAGCAGGGAGCCCGATGCGGGACTCGATCCCGGGACTCCAGGATCATGACCTGAGCCGAAGGCAGTCGCTTAACCAACTGAGCCACCCAGGCGCCCCTCTTTAAGTAATTTCTACACCCAATGTGGAGCTTGAACTCATGACCCCGAGATCTAGAGTCCTATGCTCTTCCGACTGAGCCTTGGGTTTTTAGTATTTTATTTATTTATTTGTCAGGAGAGAGAGAGAGAGCATGCGCACAAGCAGGGGGAGCTGCAGGCAGAGGGAGAAGCAGGCTCCCCGCGTAGCAAGGAGCCCAATGGGGGACTCGATCCCAGGACCCTAGGATCATTACCTGAGCTGAAGGCAGCTACTCAACCGACTGACCACCCAGGCATCCCACCTTGGGTTATTTTTAATCTAAAAATATTATAAAGTGTTTCAAACACACGTGACTATAAATTCCCTATAATTTCTCAAGAATCAATTCAGTTTCAGAAAAAAATTGCTAGGGGAAATTTATTCATTCAAATATATTTTAAAGTGCTTACTGTATGCTGGGCACAATGCTAGACATTATAAATTTTAAAATGATATGGTCCCTCAATCTGGTATGGGAAGGACTACATTGACATGTATTCTACTTTCATTGTGACAGGTTTTCCAGGATTTGGGGACTGAAGTATTGTCTGGTGCTGCTAAAGGCTACAACATATGCCTTTTTGCCTATGGGCAGACAGGCTCTGGGAAGACATACACCATGCTGGGGACCCCAGTGAGTATTGGTATTGGAATATGATCTCTTTCTATTGCTGCAGCAAGCCTGAATCTCACACTGTCCTTGTTACTGAGAGAAAGAATGCGAATTTAGTAGTCAACTTTAATAAGATTTAATGGGCTCTCTTCTGTATTAAGAATGGGTTTCTCAGCCCTTTAATTGAAAGGTGAACTTTGATTAATTAGCCCCTCTTTATTAAACCCTGAAGAACCTTAGAATTACATAACTCCCTTTGACAAAGCTGACCTTGTCAGTCCTGAATTTCTCATATCATTTCCAAGTTCATCACTTGAAGCTTTTTAAGACCTTTGGTGTGGACAAGCCCCAGACTGAATGTGAAGTGTTGCTTAGGGCTGTGCAGAAATGGGGCTATGTGTGTTAGATCTGAACTTTGGAAAGAAGCAGGAGAATCAGGTACTGGGATGGAGGTTTAAAAAGTGTGAAGGACTTTTTTTTTTTTTTTTTTAAGATTTTATTTATTTATTTGACAGAGACAGAGATAGTGAGAGCAGGAACACAAGCAGCGGGAGGGGGAGAGGGAGAAGCAGGCTTCCCCCCGAGGAGGGAGCCCGATGTGGGACTCGATCCCAGGACCCTGGGATCATGACCTGAGCCAAAGGCAGACGCTTAACGACTGAGCCACCCAGGCGCCCAAAAGTGTGAAGGACTTATGAGAGCCTTACTTTGTCATGGAATATTGGAAGGGTCGAGGTCCTTAATCATACCTCTTTGTTTTAGGTTTAGAAGTATCTTGGTGAGTTGAACTGGTGTGGCAGGTGGCAAATAATGCTACACAGGAGCATTCTCTGGGACACTTTTCCTCCTGAAAGATTATCCTTGCTACCTTGTGCTCAACTCATTGCTTACTATGTCCGTGTTTAGTGTGATTTTATATATTTGAAGTTAAAAGAAGAAAAGGCCCACTAAACCAGGGTATACAACCTTTAACCTATGTACAAGTTAGCAGTGGACCCAACATGAAAAAAGAAGCTGCTTTTCCCTAAATGTTTATTTTAAACACCATGTATTCTAGTTCTCCTGTGTGTATAAGGATAGAAAGGTTCTGGGAGGGACCAGAGTGGTAAATAGGTTTATCCAAGAAGGATATAACCTTTATTGTGTGAAAGCAGTTACCTGGGTTTGTTAGCTTCTCCTCTCTTCCTTCTTATGGTGATGATCTGCCTTTCAGCTGGTACTTTCCTCCCATGAGTGTCTCCCAAGAGTCAGGCAAATAGTCTTTTATATACCACCATGGAAACTGCCTAAAGTGAAGAGACTAGGGCAGGGAGCCAATGTGTCCACCCCTTGCCAACCTTGGTTTCTGGGTGTTGGGGGAGAGTTTTGCTGTAAATGAACAGTAATGTTTTTCTTTCTTCTGTTCTCCAGGCCTCTGTTGGGCTGACGCCACGGATATGTGAGGTATAGACTCTCTTTTGACTAGATCCTCTCAAAGTAGACCTTCTTTGTACACTCCCTTCAGTGAAACTCCAACCCTCTGGTTTGTGCAGGGTCTCTTCATCAGGGAGGAGGACTGTGCCCCACTGCCTTCCTCTCGTAGGATAAAAGTAAGGTAAGAACCTTTCAGGCTCTGGGGCCTAAAATATTTCCATTTCCACCTCAAATTCTAGCATGTTCAGCTGTCCTCTCTGTTTCAAGAGTCATCCAGAGGACTGGAGAAAAGCCACAGCAGGAATATATTTTGCAGTATAGGGAGATGAGAAACATACTTAGATCTTCGGGTTGCAGGAAACTTAATTCCTGTTCCTAGGCTTAAGAAACAGGTGTTTCCTGTGGACCAGCTTGCCCTGTCTGGTTTCCTTTTCTTCACTTTCCTTACAGTTTAATACTAGCGTTTGGAATTTCTCTTCCAGCTCCTGCTGGGTTGTTCTTTGGGTCAGTAGTTTCTAAGCTCTAGTTCTGAGACAGTGCTGTCTACTCCGATGTGAAGTTTCAACCAGTCTGTAGCGAAAATGTTGGTGCAAGGTTACCAATTGCCCAATTACCCTTAATTTTCTGTATTCTATTTTTTTGGAGTTCAGTGTCCTTTTTAAAAAACATGAGATGTAATTCACATACCATAAAATTCATGCTTTTGAAGTATACAGTTCAATGATTTTTTTTTATATTTACAAGGTTGTCCAATCATCCTTACTATATAATTCCAGAACATTTTCATCACCCCAAAAAGAATAAATGCCCTTTTTAAAAATTAAATGATAGTAAACAGTATTTATACATTTTTTAAGTTTGCAAAGTAAAAATTTGTAGGCCTGTATGTGTGTGTGTGTAAACATGTACATATATATTAAATGTTTTATTATCCATGAAATCTGGGAACCACTATCCTGAGAGACATCTGGGCTTCCTGTGTTCAAATCTGAGAAAGAAGGAGAAACAGTTTATAAGAGGAGTGTGCATAGAGTTCATCTGAGCTGGAGCCTTTTTTTTATGGCCGGTGGCTTCACAGGCAAACATCTGTGTTCTGATGAGGAAGACCTTTCTGTGAGAAGTTTGTTTTCTTATTTAACAAAATCTTTGCTGATTTTAATTAAGAATTGTAGCTATGTTATTATTTTAAAAAGGAATAAAATGCCAGCAGGTACCTATAAGATAGAGCATATCTTAAACAGAAGAATCCCAGTGTATAAAGCAGGTAAAATGAGAACTCTCCTACTTAAATTAGGGGTAGGGACCAGAATCTCTCATTTAGCTTTCCTTATTGCTTAGCAGTGGCCCTCGAGATGCCTTCACAGAACAGTAAGAGCTCAAAGATCATGTTTGAAAATCACTTAAGAAACAAGCCTGTAAATTCTGTGGTCTGGTGGCCTGATAAAGGTATAGGCTGGGGACAGCATACCCCAAAACTGTGCTGAAATAGCCTCTTGAAGGCTAAATTTGAATCAGGACTGGCATTGTAAACCTACAACTGTGAAGTGATGACAGCTGATGTGGCAACACAATTGTGCACACATGGAAAGAGACTCAAGGGGGAACCCTGACATGGTTAAGGTCTTAGAGTGTCAGAGGTAGAGCTAGATCAAGAATTAGGGCTTTCTGATTCTTGGCTTAGTGTTTTCCCCACTTTTTCCCAAATCTAACTATGTTGCCTTTTTTTAAAATGTAATTTTGGAAAGATGTCACCATTTTCCAAAATCTGATTATGTGCCTTGTTCTACGTGTCTCTAGTTTCCTGGAAATCTATAACGAACGAGTACGGGATCTGCTGAAGCAATCTGATCAAAAAAAGTCCTACACTCTGCGGGTCAGAGAGCATCCAGAGATGGGGCCCTATGTACAAGGTGAGCCACTGTGGTCCTGGAGGTCCGAGACCAAACTGAATTCTGGGAAGCTTTCCTAATGGTCACTGATTCATTCAACAAATGTAGAGTGAAACTTGCTATGTGCCATCTACTGTACTAGATGTTGGATAAGTAACAGTAAATAGAAAAGACAGTCCTGCCCTCACAGGCGGGCTTATAGTCTTATGGGGGTGAGGCAGAAAATAAACACTTAATTACAAGTTGTGATAAAGACTAACAAAAAAATTGATGTCATGATGGAAAAGAACAATGGGCCGTGTAGAGAGTCCATCTGCATGGCATGGGCAGGAAATGCTTCTCTGAGGAGATTCAGGAGCCAGTCATGTGAAGAATGGTGTAGCGAGGGAAGAGTGATTCTCTTCCCCTAAGAGCCCTGAGAGAAGGGCTGGGTGGTTTCAATGAGGCCAGTGTGTCTAAAGCATGGTGGATGAGGGGGAAAGGGGCATGGAATGAGGTGGGGTCTGTCGTTCCAGGCCCAGAGGGCCTGGACTGAGTTTCAGGTCAGCTAATCTCCTTTTCAGGGCAGTTTCACTGGTGGCGATAGGGAGATGAGGAGACGTCACAGTGCATGGGTCTGAGCTGCTTCCTTATTAAGTGCTGATATTTGGTGTTTGGTACCATCTGTCTTACTCTGTTAGACTAGGTCTTACTTTTTACCCTTTCAGGCCACTTATAAAGGCAACACATGAATTTTTTTTTTTTTTTTTTTTAAAGATTTTATTTATTTATTTGAGACAGAGAGAATGAGAGAGAGAGAGCACATGAGAGGGGGGAGGGTCAGAGGGAGAAGCAGACTCCCTGCCGAGCAGGGAGCCCGATGCGGGACTCGATCCAGGGACTCCAGGATCATGACCTGAGCCGAAGGCAGTCGCTTAACCAACTGAGCCACCCAGGCGCCCGGCAACACATGAATTTTATGCTCCTGTTCCTCTCACAAAGAGACGGACATGAAAGATCAAGGGCTGGTCTCTTCTTTATCAGGGCATGGCTAATGGAGTGTGTCAGTCACTGATTCTGCTACCTGTGTCTTTTCCCAAATGTTCCATCATAAACAGCAGCCTGGAAACAAACAAACAAAAAATACCATTTGCTTTGCTGGAAGCCAGTGGAGTTTACTTCATAAAACTCTGTGAATACACATTTCTGTGTAAAGCAGTACTTTGAGGGCAGACCAGGAGTTGATGCAGTAGTTTCAAAATTTCTTACCTTTGTATTTTATTTTATTTTAGTGTGTGTGTTTGTGTGGTAGGGGCAGTAACTAGAGGAGACGTCAGATGTAGTCCAAGTGTCCCCATTGCACAGAAGTTAAAACGAAGCTGCAAGAAGCTACAGTGTGTTCCCAAAGTCACACAGCTAGTTGGAGCAGGATTGGAACTGGGAACCTTGCCTAGGATAGGAAGAGATGAGTGGGGAGAATCCTGTACATCAAGGAGACCTGTGATCATAGATTCTTTGATTGGCATAGTACTTGAAACCTAGAGAAGGTGGAACTTATGCAAGGTCATTCAGCTTGAGTGATATACCCAAGGCCAATGATAGGAACCGGACTGAAATCTCAGGGCTCTTTTGGACCTTCATGGAGCAAACCCTTTTTGGGAGAGAAGATGGTTGGTAGGAAATAATTCTACCCAGCAAAAGGTCTCTTAGGTCCTTTGGGTTACATGTTTTTGAAAGTTGGTCTGGACTTTCTCAAATCATGACAAATATAGGTCAACAGTCCTCGAATTTCTTAGTGAAGGAGCCTTGAACTCAAGTAGTATAGAACCGTCCTTAGAAGCTAAGACCCTGAATAGTCACACTGAACTATTATTTCCATTACTACCTTCTGGTGGCATTGCAGCAAACTTTTTTTTTTAAAGATTTTATTTATGTATTTGAGAGAGAGAGCGTGCGCACATGCGAGCAGAGGGAGGGACAGAGGGAGAGGGAAAGAATCTCAAGTAGACTCCCTGCTGAGCATGGAGTCTGACATGAGGCTCTAACTTACAACCCTGAGATCATGTCCTGAGCTGAAATCAAGAATCAGATGCTTAACTGACTGAGCCACCCAGGCACCCCTACAGCAAACTTTTAGTTTTCTAAATGTTTGCTTTTTCATTCATTAATTTATATTATCTGCCTCCCTGCCTGTATCTTTGTGTATCCCTATCTTCAGGCTCATATATTCTGTGAATATGATTCCCAAGTGGAAAGTGGTTTTTGCTTTGAAACCAATTCTATGGGAATTTGTTGGGTACCTGCTAGATACCTATACTCTTCAGGGTGTCCCAGGAAATAATGGAGATATAAGAACTTACAGTTCTAGTTCAGATTTGTGAGCTAGAACTTGATAGTAGCCTAAATCAAAGGAAAGGAAGGGAGTAGCCTATTACTTTCCATTAAATAGTTTATTAATTAGATGACTGGTTGAAATCTGAAACATACATAGGCCTACCCAAAGCACACATAAAAGGCCAGTGATTACAGGGTCTTGGTGTTATTTAAGTGAAAACAAGATAGTACAGTGTTTTTGCCATGGCCTTTATCTTAACATAAAAGGATAGGTACAGAGTAGGAGGTGTTGGAGGTAGGTAATTGCATTGTCAAAAAAATTTTTTGGTATTTTCTGTGTGTTCAATCTGCATAAAAATTCTTTTCTTTTTAATTATTTGTTTTCTTTTTAATTCTTTTTTTTTTTTTTTTTTAAAGATTTTATTTATTTATTTGAGAGAGAGAGAATGAGAGACAGAGAGCACAAGCGAGAAGAAGATCAGAGGGAGAAGCAGACCCCCCACTGAGCAGGGAGCCCGATGTGGGACTCGATCCCGGGACTCCAGGATCATGACCTGAGCCGAAGGCAGTCGCTTAACCAACTGAGCCACCCAGGCGCCCTTCTTTTTAATTCTTAAACCTTTTTTTCCCCTTGCCTTTCTGCACTTACTAGGACCTCTGGTACCATATTAAATGAAAGTGCTAGCAGTATTTAGTCTTGTTTTCCAGGGCAAAGCTTTAACATTATCCCATTAAGTATGATGTTTGCAATAGCGTTTGTTTTTAACAAATATTCTCTATCACACACTTGTAAAAATGTCTGTAGCAAAGGATCAGGTTTTTTTTTTTTTTTTTTAAGATTTATTTATTTGAGAGATAGTGTGTGCATGTGTGCAAGTGGGGAAGGGGTAGAGGGAGAGAGAGAATCCTCAAGTACAATCCCCGCTGAGCGTGGAGCCTAATGTGGGACTTGATCCCAGGGCCCTGAGATCATGACCTGAGCTGAAATGAAGAGCTGGCCGCTTAACTGACTGTGCCACCCAGGTGCCCTGCAAAGGACCAGGTTTTTGTTTTGTTTTTTTTAATTCCAATCTATGGCAAACTAACACTTTGATAAAATAAAGATGAATTACTAGAAAAATGAAAAAGACATCCTAATTATAAACCCAAATTCTTTTTACAAGTTGAAAAGATATAAAATCACTCTGTCACATTGTTATAAAGGTTGCTAATACTCTCAATTTCTGTATCTATCTCATTATGTACCAATAATAGTTTGAGAACTGGCCTTAGTCTTTGGACCAGCTTTGAGAAACATTGCCATAGCAGACTAAGGGAATTCTCTTTTTCCTCTAGTTTTCTTTTTTTTTTTAAAGATTTTATTTATTTATTTGAGAGAGAGAGAGAGAGAGAGAAAGAAAGAGCACAAGCAGAGGGAGGTGCAGAGGGAGAGGGAGAAGCTGGCTCCTCTCTGAGCAGAGAGCCCAACATGACCTGAGCCAAAGGCAGATGCTTAACCGACTGAGCCACCTATGGGCCCCTTTCCCTAGTTTTCTAAGAGTTTTTGTTTTTTTAACACTGAAACAAATTAAACTTTTTAAAAAGTTGCAAGTACAATATAAAGAACTTTTTTCTTGAGCCATTTGAGAGTGAATTGCCAATCTAATGACCCATCTCGCCTGATTAATTTAGGGAATTTTCCCTCCATTCCTTCAAACGAGAATGTTCTCCTGTATACCTGTATAATTACAACACAACCACCCAAATCAGGAAATTAACTTTGGCATGTTACCACCATCTAATTCTTAGAGCCCATTTAAGTTTCCCTAATTGTCCCAATAATTGCCCATTTGAGAATCATGTGTTGCATGTTGTTAGGGCATCTCTCTGGTCTTCTTTGGTCTGTAAAGTTTCCTTGGTTTCTCTTTAATGTTCATGAAGTTGACAACCATCAAGTGGTGTACGGTTTTGGTTTGTCCCATTACTCATGATTTTCAAGATGATATCTGCCAGCCTTCTTCGCTCTAAAATTGCTATTTTCCTTTTGTAATCTTCATCTTATTTTCAGTTTATTTGTCAGTATAGATTCATGCTTATCTATTTTATTCAATTCTGTTACTGTGATTTTCTTTTATTTTGATGCTCAAATTATTCCAGATTTAGTCAGTGGAATCCCTTTCAAGTGCACTTCTGTGACATTTTGACAGATCACTGTTATTCTTTGAGCACGTCCTTCTTTTCTGGCACAAAGGTGTTCCAGGCTCATCTTCTACTTTCTTTGCCTCAGTCTTGGAATCAGCCATTTCTTTTTCTTTTTATTTGTCATACCTGTTCCTTTTTACTGGAGAATAGTATTTAGAAGCTAAAGCTAAGGTGTAGGTGCTAGGCATGCCTGTTATTATTGATGTTGCCACTTGTAGTCCCTCTGAGTGGACAGAGGTAATCTGTGCTCACACCAATACCTCTAATTGCAGTCCAACACAGCAGAGTTCATTCTCAATTTCTCCCTTTTCCTATGTGTAATTATTTTATTTTTAAAAAGATTTATATATTTGAGAGAGAGAGAGAGAACACAAGCGAAGGGAGGGGCAGAGGAAAAGGGAGCGAATCTTAGCAGACTCCCCTCTGAGCACAGAGCCCGATGTGGATCCCACGACAGTGCCTGAGCAGAAACCAAGAGTAGGATGCCCAACTGACTGAGCCACCCAGGCACCCCTGTAATCCCTTTATTTAACAGGGGAAATACTTCTTTGATCTGCCCTCCTACATGTAATCAGTCTCCTTGCCATTGCTCTCCTCTCTCTCATGTGGGTGCCTGCCTCGCCTGGCTGGGCTTCAGCACCCTCTGCCGGGCCCTATTACCACAGTTCCAGTACTCTGTGTGGGGCTACCTGTCTCTTAGCTCCCCACTATGCAGGTGCATTCTGTACCCCTCCTTTCACGCTCTTCATCCTGATCTGCATCACTGCAGCCCCTCACCCTCATGGTAGCCTACCTTGCTCTGTTCACCTTGATAACTTTAGGACTAAATTGTGCAGGGAAGAGAAATAGAAGGAGTGCTAAAAATGTTTTAATAAAATTATTGTGTTTTGGGGTACCTGGGTGGCTTAACCAGTTAAGCATCTGCCTTCAGCTCAGGTCATAAACTCAGGGTCTTGGGATCAAGCCCTGCATCAGGCTCTGCTCAGTGGAAGTCTGCTTCTCCCTCTGTGCTCTCTCTCTCTCTCAAATAAATAAATAAAATCTTTTTAAAAAATTACTGTGTTTTTACAAATGCTTTTCTATAGCATATGACTTTTGTCCTTTATCCTGCTAATGTGGTTAATTATACTGGTTGATTTTTTTGTTGTTGTCTTTTGTTTTTTCTAAAGATGAGGAAATACTTAAATTTTTTTTTTAATTTAAATTCAATTTAGTTAACATAGTGTATTATTAGTTTCAGGGGTAGAATTTAGTGATTCATCAGTTGCATATAATACCCAGTGCTCATTACATAAGTGCCCTCCTTAATGCCCATCACCATTTACCCCATTACCCCACCCACCTCCCCTCCAGCAACCCTCAGTTTGTTTCCTATAGTTAAGAGTCATTTGTGGGGCGCCTGGGTGGCTCAGATGGTTAAGCGTCTGCCTTCGGCTCAGGTCATGATCCCAGAGTCCTGGGATCGAGTCCCGCATTGGGCTCCCTGCTCCTTGGGAACCTGCTTCTCCCTCTGCCTCTCTCTCTGTCTCTCATGAATAAATAAATAAAATCTTAAAAAAAAAAAAAAGAGTCATTTGTGATTTGTCTCCCTCTGTTTTATCTTATTTTTCCTTCCCTTCCCCTATGTTCATTTGTTTTGTTTCTTAAATTCCATATATTGTCTTGTTTCATTCCCCGCCCCCCCCGCCCTTCCCCTATGATCCTCTGCCTTGTTTCTCAAATTACTCATATCAGGGAGATCATATACTTGTCTTTCCCTGACTGACTTATTTCACTTAGCATAATACCCTCTAGTTCCATCCACGTCACTGCAAATGGCAAGATTTCATTCTTTTTGATGGCTGAGTAATCTTCCATTGTGTGTGTGTATACACACACCACATCTTCTTCATCCATATACGGATTGATTTTTGAAAGTTACAGCAATATTTTTTTTTTTTTTAAAGATTTTATTTTTTTGACAGAGAGAGCACAAGCAGAGGGAGAGAGAGGGAGAAGCAGGCTCCCTGCCGAGCAAGGAGCCCGATGTGGGACTCGATCTCAGGACCCTGGGATCATGACCTGGGCCGAAGGCAGCCGCTTAACCAACTGAGCCACCCAGGCGTCCCGAAAGTTACAGCAATCTTGCATTCCTGGAATAGACCCAACTTAATTGTGATATATTATCCTTTTTATATGTTGCTGGATTTGGATTTTTTTTTTTTTAAAGATTTTATTTATTTATTTTAGAGAGAGAGAATGAGAGACAGAGAGCATGAGAGGGAGGAGGGTCAGAGGGAAAAGCAGACTCCCTGCCGAGCAGGGAGCCCGATGCGGGACTCGATCCAGGGACTCCAGGATCATGACCTGAGCCGAAGGCAGTCGCTTAACCAACTGAGCCACCCAGGCGCCCTGGATTTGGATTTTTGATATTTTATTTGGGCTTATTGCATCTACATTCAAGAGTGAAATTAATCATCCTCCTTGTCCTGTTCCTTCTCTTCCTCCTCTACTTCTTCCTCTTCTCTTCTTCCTACTCTTTTGTTTCTCCCTCCTTAGGTTTAGGTACAAACATTGTGTTTGTTTCCTAAAATGAGCTGAGAGATACTCTTTTTCTATTTTCTGAAAGGTCTTTTGTAAGATTAGGATTATTTCCTCCTTAAATATTTGGTAGAATTTCCTTCCAAAGCTGTCTGGGTCTGGAGGATTTTTTTTGTGAGAAGGTTTAAAATTATATATTTGATTTCTTTCAGATACTCTATTTATTGCATCAATTTTGGTAGATTGTATTTTTCTTTTTTTCTTTTTTGAGAAAGCGAGAGCAAGAGAGATTGAGAGCCTGCATGGAGTGGAGGGTGGAGGGAGAGAGGGGAGGGAGAGAAAATCCCAAGCAGGCTCCATGCCCAGCATAGAGCCAGATGGGGGGCTTGATCCTACAACCCTGAGATCATGATCCCAGTGGAAATCAAGAGTTGAGTGCTTAACTGACTGAGCTACCTAGGCATTCCAGTAGATTGTATATTTCTAAGAAAAATCTATTCCCTCTAAATTTTATAAATGCATTTTGCATGAAGTATAATATCCTCTTACACTTTTTTTTAAAGATTTTTAAAAAAATAATTTGTCGGGGAGAGAGCACATGCAGGGGGAGCGGCAGGCAGAGGGAGAAGCAGGCTCCCTGCTGAGCAAGGAGCCTGATGAAGGACTCAATCCCAGGACCCTGGAATCATGACCTGAGCTGAAGGCAGATGCTTAATTGACTGAGCCACCCCTGCATCCCATCCTCTTACACTTTTTGTATAAGGGGTCATTTAAATGTAGGACTTCTTTCAAGCACCTGGCTGGCTCAGTCACTAGAGCTTGTGACTCTTGGTCTCACGGTTGTGACTCTGGTGACTTCCCATTCAGTTTTCCTTCCCTTCCCCTATGATCCTCTGTACTGTTTCCTATATTCCACGTATGAGTGAAACCATTTGATAATTGTCTTTCTCTGACTGACTTATTTCACTCAGCATAATACCCTCTAGTTCCATCCATGTCGACATCTTTTGGTTAGTATTTGCATTTTTATCTTTTTTATGTTTTCAACCTTTCTGTACATGTTTTATTTTTTTAATTTTTTAATTTTTTAAATTTATTTTTTTTAAAGATTTTATTTATTTGACAGAGAGAGACAGTGAGAAAAGAACACAAGCAGGGGGAGAGGGAGAGGGAGAAGCAGGCTTCCCAGCAAGCAGGGAGCCTGATGCGGGGCTCGATCCCAGGACCCTGGGACCATGACCTGAGCCGAAGGCAGACTCTTAACGACTGAGCCACCCAGGCGCCCCTTTGTACATGTTTTAGATGTATTTCCTACAAAATTATTTATTTGGCTTTTGCTTTGTTTTAGGTAGCATCATGATTTTGACCTTTTGAGTATGTGGGTCTGTTTATTTTTAATATAATTACTAATTTTATTTAGGTTTAAATCTATTACCATGTGTTTTTTCTTTACATTCTTTTATGTTCCTTTTGCTCTACTTTCATATCTTTTGGGTTTTTAAAATTCTGTATTTCTCCTCTGTTAGCTTACTATTTGTACATTGTCTTACTATTTATTATAGTAGTCCCTGTAAAGATTACAACATGGATCATTGAATTAAAGTTTAGTATTAGCTGGTACTTGTACTTCTTCCTAGACAATGAGAGAACCTTAGAAGACTTGAACTCCATTTATCCCTTCTTTATATGTCATTTTTGTGGCTCTACATTTTTTTTTTTTAATGTCTTACCTTCTCTCTGGCATTTTCCCTCAGCCTTAAGAATAATCTTTAGTCTTTCCTCCAGTGTGGATCTGCTATTGACAAATTCTCTTCACTTTCAGTTGGTTGAAATCATCTTTATTTCTTCTTTATTCTTGAAGAGGATTTCTATACTTGATTTCAAGTATAGAATTTTAAGTTGGGAGTTATTTTCTTTCACCGTTTAAAATTTATTCCATTGTCTTCTGCCTTCCATTGTTTCTTTTCAGAAATAATCTCTCAGTAATTCCTTTAAGGTTTTTCTCTTTGTGGGGCACCTGGGTGGCTCAGTTGGTTAAGTATCTGCCTTCAGCTCAGGTCATGATCCCAGGGTCCTGGGATTGAGCCCCACACATCAGGCTCTCTGTTTAGCTGGGAGCCTGCTTCTCCCTCTCCCTCTGCCTGCTGCTCCCCCTGCTTGTGCTCTTTCTCTGTCAAATAAATAAATAAAATCTTAAAAAAAAAAAGATTTTTCTCTTTGTCTTTGGTTTTCACCAGTTTACTATACCTAGGTATAGATTTTGAGGTGTGTGTGTGTGCGTGTATACACGTGCATGCATGCACATACTCACACATGCTGGGCTTCTTGAATCTGTGGTTTAATGCCTCTTTATCAGTTGTGGACATTTTTAAACCATTATTTTTCTAGTAATTGCTTTTACTCCACTCTTTCCTTTTGTAACTGTACTTACAGGTGTGTTAGAACTATTCCCTATATGTGCTATGATTCTTACCCTCCCATCTCTGTTTTTTATATTTTGTCTTTCTGTGCTTTATTTTTGGTATATGATTCTGACCTACTTTCTGTTCACTACTTTTTTTCAGCTGTGTCTAACCTATTAACCTTAGATATTGAATACTTAGTTTCACTTTAGTACTTTTTATTTTCCAGATCTCCGTATGATCCTTTCATTATAGCTTCCAATTTTCGCTGAAAATTTATAATCTTGTTTTTCAGTTCCTTGAAAATGGTAAGCAGAGTTACTTTAAAGTTACTGTAACCCCAATATCTGAATCTTTCTTGCATCTCTATTGCCTATTATTTTTACTGATTTTCATTTATTTATTGCCAGGTATACTTGGATTTTGGTTTGTTATAATTTTGTTACAGATGGTATTTCCTAAACTGTTTATAGAAATAATTGGAGGTCTAGGACAGTAGTATCTTCCTATACAGACAACCTATCTTTATTTGTGCCAGGTTTCTGCATTCGCTAGTGATCCAGAATTACCTCAGTCCAATTTAAGGTTTGAGAATATTCAAAGCTGAGCTGCAGTCCCTTCAAAGACTGTCCCCCCCCCCACTTTTTTTGAGCGGTGGGGGAGGCGCAAAGGGAGAGGGAGAGGGAAAATCTTAAGCAAGGGCTTAAGCCCCTTAAGCCCCGATGTGGGGCTCAATCTCACAACCTTGAGATCATGACCTAAGTGGAAATCAAGAGTCGGACGCTTAACCAGCTGAGCCTCCCAGGTGCCCCAAAGGCTGTTTACTTATAACTCAGCCTTATTCCTGTGTTTTAGCCCTTTGGGTTTCCAATTCAAGTAGGGTTCTACAGGGCGACTCTGAGTAGGCTCTGGACTTCAGTCTGTATCTTCCTAGACCTGTGAGGTTGTCAGGAGAACTGCTGTCAGTCACTTGCCCTCAAGATTTGGCAGATGACTTCAGAGGAAAAGTGTCCTCAAATGCTGGCTTCATTTCTCTAGACTTCCATTTTCCCCCAATATATGGCCTGGAAAATTTTTGCTATCTGGTTATCACTCTGTGCCTTAAAGCTTATGTCTTTAATATTTTATCCAGATTTTTCTAATAGTCTTTACTGGAAGGATTGGTTTGTGTTATCTCATTTGCCATTACTAAAAGCAGAAAATCTCCGTTCTTGCTTAAATTTTTAAAACTCTTTGGGGCACCTGAGTGGTTCATTTGGTTCAGCGTCCAACTCTTGGTTTTGGCTCAGGGTCATGAGATTGGGCCCCATGTTGGGCTCCATGCTCAGCAGGTAGTCTGTTTGGGGGTTCTCTCCCTTTGCCCCTCCCCCCTGCTCATATGCTCTCTCTCTAAAATAAATAAATCTTAAAAAAAAAAAATTAAAACTCTTGGGTGCCTGGGTGGTTCAGTTGGTTAAGCGACTGCCTTCAGCTCGGGTCATGCCCAGGGTCCTGGGATCGAGTCCCACATCAGGCTCCCTGCTCAGCGGGGAGCCTGCTTCTTTCTTTCCCTCTGCCTGCCACTCCCCCTGCTTGTGCTCTCTCTCTCTGTCAAATAAATAAAAATCTTTAAAAAAAATTTAAAACTCTTTTTATTATAGAGAATTTTGAACATACACAAAAATAGGCTAATATAATGAACCCCCATGTACCCATTACACACTTAAGATAATCATTAACCCTTGGCCATTTCTGCTGTATCTATATTCCTGTTCACTTTCCTTCATCCTATGTTGTTTTGAGGCAAATTACAGATGTCACATCAGTTCATCATTTTAGTACATAGCCCTAAAAGATAAAGAATGATTTTTAAAAAAACATAACCACAAAATTATTATAACATCTAAATAATAATTTTATTTATTATTTATTTCATTTTCAATTTTATTTTTATTTTTTATTTTATTTAAATTCATTTCATTAACATAGTGTGTCATTAGTTTCTGGTGTAGAATTTATTTTTTAAATTTTATTTTATATCCAGTATAGTTAATATACAGTGTTATAATAGTTTCAGGTGTATAATATAGTGATTCAACAATTCTATACATTACTCAGCATTCATCGTCTTAAGAAATTTTTTATCCCCATTACCTATTTCATCCATTCCCCCACCTTTGTCCCCTCCAGTAACCAACAGTTTGTTCTCTAAATAGTTAAGAGTCTGTTTTTTTGGTTTCTTTTTTTGCTTTGTTCATTTGTCTTTTTTCTTAAATTCCACACATGAGTGAAATCATATGGTATTTTTCTTTCTCTGACTTATTTCAGTTAGCGTTATACTCTCTAGTCCCATCCATGTTGTTGCAAATGGCAAGATTTCATTCTTATCTATGGCTGAGTAATATTCACTTGTATATATATATACCACAGTTTCTTTATCTGTTCATCTATTGATGGACACTGGGCTGCTTCCATATTTTGGCTATTGTGAATAATGTTGCTATAAACATAGGGATGCATATATCTTTTCAAATTAGAGTTTTCATATTCTTTGGGTGAATAGTGGAATTACTGGACCATATGGTAGTTCTGTTTTTAATTTTTTAAGGAATCTCCGTACTGTTTTCCACAGTGTCTGCACCAGTTTGCATTCCCACTAATAGTGCACGAGGGCTCCCTTTTCACTACATTCTCACCAACATTTTTGTTTCTTGTGTTTTTGATTTTAGCCATTCTGACTGTTGTGAGGTGATAACTCATTGTGGTTTTAACAATAATTTCTTAATATAAAGAAATCCAGTCAGTGTTGAAATTGCTTTGTTAATTTGTAGCGTAATTATATTTACCGATGAGCCGCCAAAGTTAGTTTGTCCCTGTATCTCTGATTCAGTTGTGAAGGCACTTTTTCACTTGGTCAGTAACCACCCACAAAAACTTACTTTCATGTCTTTAAGCCCCTCTTCACCTATATGAAGCTTGCCCATTGTTCAGTGACTAAATTCAAGTCTCCTTCCTCCATGGAGCCTGCCCTGGCCACTCCTCTGATCACCTTAGCATTTATTATCTCTTCTATTCCTGTGGCATTTGGCCATAATTTATGTTGTATAGTATAACTTCTTATGATTGTAAACTGCGTTTAGGATAGGGACATGTGTGCTGTATGTTTTGTATGCCAGATTGTGGGGCACATAGCATCTGTTTACCTCAGCAGTTTTGTGAGGGCCAAATGAGGTAATCTAAGAACTTTTCTTATACCCTATATAGCTAAATTGTAAGGAATTACCGTTGTTTTTGTTGTTGTTAGCATAACCACTAAATGAATTCTGGACTACATTCTCTGTGAGGGCAGAGACCTGTGTTCCCAGAGCCTATCATAATGCCTGACAGTAGGCTTCCCATACAGATATGTTGATTTAATTTATTATCTTAAGGGATTTAGTCAAGTTCTCTCATTCTTTTCTATCAAATGATATAAAATAGGATAAAGTTAATGACCTAGAGGAAGAAGTTAAACTTTACCAAAAATTTTATTTTCTTTTTTCCTCCCTCACAAATCTGATAGGTTTATCTCAACATGTAGTTACCAACTATAAGCAAGTAATTCAACTCTTGGAGGAGGGAATAGCAAACAGGTAACAGGTTTATTTGTTGCTGTCCTTTCAGTCTCATTCATCTTTCCTGTGTGCTCATTCCCCTTTGGAGTATATGATTGTACCTCTCTCTGCAGCTTCCCCACATTCACAATCAGGAGGCCTTTTTCAGAACAGTAATGTACCCAGGGTAAGGGGCAGTGGCTGAGATTTTGTGCATTTCTCAGTAGTGAAGCTGGAGTTTGTTCTGCATATAATAATATAAGGCAGTAAGCTCAGAGTTACTCTGTGCTTTGTCTCATAATAGATAACTTTTTGACCGAAGAAAAGATTCTTGCCTGTGTTGTCCTCTCTGTAGGCTTGATAAAAATAAGATCCAATATAGTTTAAAGTGTTTCAGAAAACAGTTTTTCTTCTAGTTTTGCATACTTGTAAAGGCTACCCAAAAAAAGACTGTTTTGAATCTGCTATGAATAAGCACTGTAGACTTTCCTATAAGCTATTGTAAATTGTGATAATATTCCATGTTGTTAGTTACTAGGAAATACCCAGACTGTTTAGTAGATGCCTGAAAGAATAGCCTTTTTTACCTGGAAAAAATGTTGGGATATAGTCTTCTTTTTACCCTCTTAGTAGCAAGTCCAAGTTAATTGACCATAAAGGAAGAACTTTAAACTTAACATTCTACTCTTTGGGTTTCATGGAACTATCCTGGAGGCACTTGCCTCTGATCTTCAGATATCCTGGGTTCCTTGATCTTTAAGTGTCAGGTTTCACTTTTTCTATCCTTGAGTCATGAGACCTGCCTTTGGAGTTTGACTCTTCTTCAATTCTCCAGCTCCTCTGAGAACAGAAGTCAATGACATGATCCTAAACTGAATAATGATTGACTTAGATTTAGATGAAGGGAAGGCTCTTCTTACTTTGAGGATTAATATTGCAATGAATTTCTAAAGATCACCTGGCTTAAGTATGACATTGACACAATTCAAGATCTCATTTCAAATCCCTTTCTGACATTGTAAGATTAATATTTAGTGTTTAATCACATTTTACTTTCTCTGTTTTTGACACTTCTCCAGCAAGCTCTCTACCTCCATATGTCCTACTTAAATGGGTCTGTTTTAGGGGTATTCTTCCAGGTTGATGACACTCTAGTATTCCCTTTTCAACTCTGATTTTTGCTTCTATTGCTTAAAAAATGTTTTAATGTGGCTTAATATGAAGCTACACTGCCTTTTATTCTCAGATATCAGTACCTAGAATGCTGCTTCTGCCATCTTTGGACCACTCTCCTAACTAAACTGGTCTAAATATGGATGTTCTATGATTCTCACCTTTGAACCTTGGCACTAACATTTCTTGTGTTCCCCATGGATTCTTAAGGATCCACCATGCATAAACAATACTTATCCTAATTGTTTTCCTTTATGTACACAGAATCACAGCAGCTACTCATGTTCATGAGGCCAGCAGCAGATCCCATGTCATCTTCACTATCTACTATACACAGGTTGGTTACCCCTTTATTTGCTTAGATTTCTTCCTTTCCTAGTCCCTTTTGACTGCTTTCTTGTATTCTTGTTTCTTTTCCTTTCTTCCTACCTTTCCATTTATAGGTCCTCTACTATGACCTAATGTTATAAAGAGGACCTACATTACAATCTACTAAGCTCTACACCAGAAAGGGTAGAGGCAGTTTCATAAAGACTAATCAAAATATCTTCAACTTATATTTTATTTTTAACATTTCAAAGTACTTTTATATCTATGTGATCAGTATGAGCATTAAAACAAGAAGTAAGATGGAAATGAAAATAAGCATTAAAATGAAAAAGTAGATTTACTTCTATTATGAAGATTTACTCCTATTAAAAAGTAGAAGATTTACTTCAGTTAGGAGTGAGTAGATCAGCAAATCCTATCCCCCAAAAGCAACTATAAACCTGGACAAAACTGTCAAAACAACCATTTCTCTGCTCTAAAAATAGACCAGAGTCATATAATAAACCAAGACATTTATTCAAGAAAACTACTGAATTATAGGTAAGAATGGTGCAAATCTGTGGTATATTGCCTTGGGCTGTTCCCATCCCGACCTGTCTCTGTAAGTGAGGTGGTTCATCAGGGAATGGAAGGCAGTCAAAACCAGCTACTTTGTTGCTACCATTGCTGGAAGAGTTCACTTGATTTGGGCCATTGTCAGAATGGTGCTCTTGGTTTGGAGATCCATTAGCCTGAGATTATGGGTCTGTTTCAGGCAAGAGATGAACTGGCAGATTGGGGATTTAATAGGGAGTTCTGGAAAATGATGCAGCCATAGTGGGCTTAATAAGATCTTTACATATCCTGTATTGAGCAGAACTTAAACCTAAAACTGAACTTTTAATGCATTCCCCAGTCCACACATTGATCCATCAACAAAGAATAGAGATCTTATTGGCTTGAGGTGTTTGATTATAGCTTCTGACCAGTCTTTTGCTGAACACTCACCTATGCAGACAGAGGGTGGCCCCCAAAAGGCCAAGCTTAGAATTAAAAACAACTGAAGGAAAAAACTGAATGGAGACCTCTTTGGCTACATATTGCTGGGGAGGCAGATTTTAGAGATTTTTAGCCCAGGCAAGTTACCAGAGAAACTAAACAACAACCATTACCACCCTCAAGATGGAAAAATTCAGAATTCAGAGTTGTTACAATATGTTATCTAAAATGTCTAGTATTCAACCAAAAATTATTAGACATGCAAAAGGAGATTAAAAAGTACAACCCATGGTTGTGGGGAAGGGGGGAAACAAACTGATTCTAAGTGCTCCAGATGTTTGATTTAGCATTCAAAGACTTCAAAGCAACTAATATAAATATGTTCAAGGAGCTGAAGGAAACCATGTTTAATGAATTAAAGGAAAACATGCCAGTAACTCTAGGGAATTTCAATAAAATCATAGAAATTGTTATATAAAATGGGGGTCCTGGAATTCAAGTGTACAATAGCTGAAACAAAAAAGTAGTGGGACTGAAGCACATATGAGGATGGCAGAAGAACTAGCGAACTTGAATATAGACAGTTAGAAATCATCCAGTTGGGGGATGCCTGGGTGGCTCAGTCAGTTAAGTGGCTGCCTTCGGCTCAGGTCATGATCCCAGGGTCCTGGGATTGAGTCCCGCATCAGGCTCCTTGCTCGGCAGGGAGTCTGCTTCTCCCTCTGCCTGCTCTGCTTGCCACTCCCCCTGCTTGTGCTCTCTCCCTCTCTCTAACAAATAAATAAATGAATAAAATCTTTAAAAATAAACAGTCCAATTTGAAGAGAGAGTAAAAAGATTAAAGAAAAATGCACAGAGTCTCACAGACCTATTGGACCACAGCATATGTGTTAACATAAGTGTAATGGGGATCCCAGAAATAGAAGAGAAAATAGGCATAAGAAAATTTTGAAAAATAGTGGCCAAAAAAATTCCAAGTTGTTGAAAATCATTAGTGTCAGATACAAATATTTTAAGAACTCCAAGTAAAATAAACATAAGAAGATCTGTACCTAGACACATCATAGATTGTTGAAAGACAAAAAGAAAATCTTGAATACAGTTAGAGAAAACTGACTCACAATGTACAAGAAAACAATTACATGATTAATGGTCGACTTATTTTTTTTAAGATTTTATTTATTTATTTATTTGAGAGAGAGAGAGAGAGTGAGAAACAGCATGAGAGGGGAGAGGGTCAGAGGGAGAAGCAGGATCCCTGCTGAGCGGGAGCCTGATGTGGGACTCGATCCCAGGACTCCGCCCGAGCTGAAGGCATTGCTTAATGAATTGAGCCACCCAGGTGCCCCTAATGGTCAACTTCTTATCAGAAACATTGGACCCCAGAAGACAGAGTGCTGAAAGAAAATAAAACTGTCAACCAAGAATTCTATATGCAGCAAAACTAACTTTACCAAATGAAGATGAAATAAGACATTCCTAGATAAAAAAAACACACAGAAAAAAACCCAAGAATTCATTGCTAGTAGGCCTACCTTACAAGAAAGCCAAATGAAATCTTTCAGGCTGAGAGAAAGCAGTATCAGTAACTTAAGTCTACAGGAAGGAATGAAAAATTCTGAGAATAGGAAATATGTGGGTTAATATAAAAAGCTACATAAATATATTCTTCCTTATTTTTTCTTCCAATGTTATTAAAAAATAAGATTGTATAAAAATAATTATAATGCTGTATTACATATATCACATATATATACATTGTCATACATAGGACACTAATAGCACAAAGGAGTGAAGAGGAAAAGAAGATATATTGGAGTAAAGTTTATAGGAATTAAGTAAGTATTATTTTGAGGTTGATTCATGATAAGTTGTGATGCATATAAGGAGTGAAGAGGAAAAGAAGATATATTGGAGTAAAGTTTCTATATTTATAGGAATTAAGTTAGTATTATTTTGAGGTTGATTCATGATAAGTTGTGATGCATATTATAATCTGTAGAGCAACCACTAAGAAAGTAGCTCAAAATTATAATTCAAAATTAGAAATTAAAATGGCACAGTAAAAATTATTTAACACAGAATAGGCAGTGAAGGAAGAGCAGAGGTGCAAAAAATACATGAGACATATGGAAAATAAATAGAAAAGAATAGGTACAATTCTAAATACGTCAATAATTACATTAAGTTGAATGGATAGTTAAAAGCAAAACTCAACTATATGCTGTCTCTAAGAAACAGCCCTTAGATTCAAAGATACAAGTGTGTTGAAAGAAAAGGGGTAGGAAAATATACACCATGTAGGAGCGCCTGGGTGGTTGAGTTGATTAAGTGTCTGCCTTTGGACCAGGTCATGATCCCAGGGGCCTGGGATGGAGCCCTGCATCAGGCTCCTTGCTCAGCGGGGAGCCTGCTTCTCTCTCTCCCTCTGTCTACCACTCTTTCTACTTGTGCTCTCTCTCTCTGTCAAATAAATAAATAAGATCTTAAAAAAGAAAAATATACACCATGTAAATAGTAACCATAAGAGTTATAGTATTATGTTAGTGTCAGGCAAAAAAATAAATTTTAAGACACCTATGTACTATAGACAGAGAGACATTTCATAATGATAAAGGGTCTGTACATCAAAAAGATGTAAGAAATATAAATGTATGTGGATTTACTGTGTGCAAGTCCTGCTCATATGTTTAATGAAGTAAGGACCCAGGGCTTACTGATTGACTTATCAGACTTTGAGAGCCCATCTGGTTCAGAGCACATTCAAATACAGATTTCCTGAGTGATTTGCCTAAAAATCCAGAATATCACCTTGTTTAGGAGGGCGTCTAAGGGGAAAGAAACCACTCTGTTCCAAATAACAAGCTTTATTTATTTATTTTTTCCAAATGCAATATAGGGGCTTAATTTGGATCACAATTTGAACAAACCAAAAGAAAAAAAAAAGACATCTGTGTACTGGGTATTAGCTAATAGTAAGGAGTTGTTACTCTGTTAAATTATGGGGGTTATGCTTTTTTAAAAATTTTTATATATATACATATTTTTTAAAGATTTTATTTATCTGACAGAGAGAGACACAGCGAGAGAGGGAACACAAGCAGGGGGAGTGGGAGAGGGAGAAGTAGGCCTCCCGCCGAGCAGGGAGCCCGATGCGGGGCCCGATCCCAGGACTCCGGCATCACGACCCAAGCCGAAGGCAGACGCTTAACAACTGAGCCACCCAGGCACCCCTAATTTATTTATTTATTTATTTATTTGAGAGAGAGCACATGAGAGGGGGGAGGGTCAGAGGGAGAAGCAGACCCCCTGCCGAGTAGGGAGCCCAATGTGGGACTCGATCCAGGGACTCCAGGATCATGACCTGAGCCGAAGGCAGTCGCTTAACCAACTGAGCCACCCAGGCGCCCAAGGTGCCCCTAATTTTTATATTTTTTCATTTATTTTTTATTAACATAATGTATTATTTGTTTCAGGGGTACAGGTCTGTGATTCATCAGTCTTACACAATTCACAGTGCTCACCATAGCACATACCCTCCCCAGTGTCCCATCACCCAGCCACCCCATCCCTCCCACCCCCCTCCACTCCAGCAACCCTCAGTTTGTTTCCTGAGATTAAGAGTCTCTTATGGTTTGTCTCCCCCTCTGGTTTCGTCTTGTTTCATTTTTCCCTGCCTTCCCCTATGATCCTCTGTCTTGTTTCTCAAATTCCTCACATCAGTGAGATCATATGATACATGTCTTTCTCTGATTGACTTATTTCTCTTAGCATAATACCCTCTCGTTCCATCCACGTCGTTGCAAATGGCAAGATTGCATTTTTTTGATGGCTGCATATTATTCCATTGTGTGTGTGTATACACACACACACCCCACGTTTTCTTTGTCCATTCATCTGTTGGACATCTAGGCTCTTTCCATAGTTTGGCTATTGTGAACATTGCTGCTATAAACACTGGGGTGCACATATCCCCTTGGATCACTACATTTGTATCTTTGGGGTAAATACCCAGGAGTGCAATTTTCAACTTTTTGAGGAACCTCCATACTGTTTTCCAGAGTGGCTGCACCAGCTTGCATTCCCACCAACAGTGTACGAGGCTTCTCCTTTCTCCACATCCTCGCCAACATCTGTCATTTCCTGACCTGTTAATTTTAGCCATTCTGACTGGTGTGAGGTGATATCTCATTGAGGTTTTGATTTGGATTTCCCTGATGCCGAGTGATGTTGAGCACTTTTTCATGTGTCTGTTGGCCATTTGGATGTCTTCTTTGCAGAAATGTCTGTTCATGTCAAATGACAAGCTTTAAATGTGTTTTCTCCCTTAGGCAATCCTGGAGAACAACCTCCACTCTGAAATTGCTAGCAAGATCAACCTTGTGGACCTAGCAGGCAGGTAATTAGGATTTCAAAGCCAAGGGGAATTAATCCCTTGACAATGACCTTGCTCTTGCCCATTTTACAGGGAATAAACTCGTTCCATCTTTTTTCACATTTCAATCATCCTGAGAAAATTACAAAAAAAACCCCAAATTTTTGAATGCTATGTTAAGAAATTACAGTTTTCCAGGAGCTAAAAAAAAATCTTCTATGTCAAGGGTTCTAAATCTTAGCTGCCTATTAAAATCACCTGGGCCTGTAAAAATTCTCAGTGCCTTGGTTTCACCTCTGATCAAATAAACCTCGTTATCAGTGAGGTGAGAGGCAGTGCAGGCTTCAGTAACTTTTTGAAGCTGCGCAGGTGATTCCAGTGTATAGCCAAGATCAAAAAACACTGCTCTAAGTGGAAGTAGCTGAGTCAGTATACTCTTTTTTCTCTGTCTTAATATTAATTGTATGCAGCCCTATGTGTTACTGGAAAAAAAAAAAAAGAAATCTTTTAAAAATACTGCGGCAATGAGAAGATAAGACCTTTGAAGTATTAGAAGAAAGCATGAATTGTAGTCACATGTATATCCAGAAAGAAGAAAGTCTTGGGGATAATGTCACAAAAAAAAGTGTGAGATGAAATAAAGCAAATTTTCTTATTTTAAAACTGCTAAATTATTAATATGGTACATCATTCCATTAAAAATGAAGTGTTGTCTCTGTCAGCTGCAACTCTGGCATTTTGAGGGGAAAAATGACGTGCTGTCTGGAAGAAACTATATCAGGCACCTGGAAGTATGACTTTTTAGTAGTTCCCATTGACAGTTGACAAATAATGATAAAGCCATTAATAGATGAAATTAAAACAAAGATTGGGCATAGTGATGCTAATATCATTACTGTAAATGAGCATTACAGTTAGCTAAATTGCTCTGGCAGCCAAAATAAAGAAAATATAATGAATTACTTGATTTCTATTGCCCAAGAAGTGGAGGAATGCCAGTTCATTACAAGATGGTAATACTTTTTCTGGTAGTGAATTCTAAAAAGAATTTATCATGTGAGCTTTTTATATAATGTACAACATAATGGATAGTGTCTTTCAACAACATTATAAGGACAGTGTCTTCTTTGCTTTTGTTTTTGTTTTCATTGACTGTTTTAGTGAAAGAGCAGATCCCAGTTACTGTAAGGACCGCATTACTGAAGGAGCCAATATCAACAAGTCTCTTGTGACTCTGGGAATTGTCATCTCCACCTTAGGTATTTTGCTGATAGACTGGATCATCAGAGTGGGAGGGAGACTTTGGAAAATAACTCACATGTTTTCATTTTATGAAAATGGGGTAGACATTTACAAGGTTCTTTTTTATAAAGTTACCTTCTGACTGAGGCCATAAAAATTGATATTTGTCTGCAGTTGAGAACACTGTGTGGTCATAATCCCAACCCTCTCATTTCAAGAAGAAGGAAGACTGAAAACTCCGTTTGTGGCTCAGATAGTCTGTGTCCTGAGTCCAAAGTCTAATTCAGGATTCAAACTTGTAGCATTCTATCATGCAGAGAGGGATTATAAAGTGTGATACTTAAATTTGTGTTCTCCCACCATTGTTTTAATGCATGTGTTTCACAATTCCTTTCTTCTTCCACTTTTATTATTTTGTTGTCTTTAAAGCCCAGAATTCCCAAGCATTCAGCAGCTGCCAGAGCTTCAACAGTACAGCCAGTGATGCTGGTGACAGTGGGATCCCTATCTCTCCTTCTGGGACCAGCAGTGGAGGGGGGCCCTCCCGGAGGCAGTCTTACATCCCATACCGGGACTCCGTGTTGACATGGCTGCTGAAGGACAGTCTTGGAGGCAACTCCAAAACTATCATGGTTGCTAGTGAGTGGGATGCTGGAGCTGGTTCTGTGTTGGGACTGGTACTCTGCCTCAGAGAAAGGGCCATGACCACCCATTTCATTAAGAGTTTCATAATACAGCATGGACGGTAGCAGTAAGGCAAGTGGTTACAGGCTGGGTCAGGAGGGCTTGGCGTGGTTTTTAACTTTCTCCTTCTACCTCAGCTGTGTCTCCTGCACACACTTGCTACAGTGAGACCATGAGCACACTGAGGTATGCATCCAATGCCAAACACATCATCAACAAGCCACGGGTAAATGAGGTGAGGCCTTCATTTGAAGTCTTGGTCTGGTATCGTTTACACTAAGTTCTTTTATTCTCTCATTTTTTAAATTCCTTCCTTCCTTCCTTTTTTCTTTCTTGTTTCCTTTCCTTTCCTTTCCTTTCCTTTCCTTTCCTTTCCTTTCCTTTCCTTTCC
>NW_023270839.1:19536913-19630788 GCF_011800145.1 Mirounga leonina
CCTTTCCTTTCCTTTCCTTTCCTTTCCTTTCCTTTCCTTTCCTTTCCCTTTCCTTTCCCTTTCCTTTCCCTTTCCTTTCCTTTCCTTCTTTGTCTTTCTCTCTCTTCACCCTCATCCCAACTTGCCTGACTTTGCCAAATGAAAATGGAGTGGAATTCTTTCTTTCAGTGTCATACCCTTCTCTTATATCTCTGCTGACTTCATTCAGTTGCCTTTTTGAATAATTTATTTTAGATACTTCTCTGAGACCATTCCTTTTAAGATCTCTGGTGTACCACTGCCACCCTAAGGGAGATCATTTAAAAGTTTCTGTGTTCTATGCTTTTATTTTGAGTTTGTGTTGATGTATGCTTGTATTTTATTTCTTTTCTGTGCAAACTGCAGTGACCTCTGTTTCAGGCTAAAAAGGGGCATATTAAGGAATTTGTTTTGAAAAGTGGAGTAATAATGAGAAATTTTAAAAATATGCTTTGCAATTTCAGTGAAAAGTTTCAGGGCAGGGATCACAAACTGGTGGCCAGGCCTATATAGCCCATCTGTGGACTGTTTTATTTATTTATTTTTTTTATTTTTGATTTTTTTAAGAGTGAACTACCTGTGGACTGTTTTAAAAGGCAATGTAATTAGGTGGGTACTAAGTTTAGTCACATTACAGGAAGATGAGCATCGACTGCCTACACATGTGCTGGCACTTGTGTTACCCGTCCACCTCCTGCTCAAGGGCAGCGATTCTCATACTTGAGTGTAGATCAGAATCACCTCCTGGAGGGTTGGTTACACCACAGCTGGGCCCCAGCCCTCAAGAGTTTCTGATTTGGTAGGTGGTGGGTGGGTGGGTGGGGAAGCAGAATTAGCATTTCTAACAAGTTCTTAGGTGGAGTTGATGTGGTTCTGGGACCATACTTTGAGAAGACTGCTTCAGAAGTTACTCCAAAGGAGTAAACCACTTTTTCCAAACTAGTTCTGTGTAGCATCTTAGAGCTGGTTGGGGCCTGATATCAGTCTTTGTGAAACCAAGTTCTTTGTGTTTCAGGATGCAAATATGAAACTGATCAGAGAACTCAGGGAGGAGATTAGAAGACTCAAAGCCATGCTGCTGAGCTTCGAACTGGTATTCAGGCTATCAGAACTTTTCTGTTCCCCAAAACCTGCTTTTCTTCTGCATAGAATCCGAGCCCTACTGCATTCCATGTTTTCAATTAAGGGACACTTGTGGAACAGAGGCAGGAACAAAGACAGGACATGGATGACTCTGATTACCTGAGTAGTTTCAGATGGGGTGGACATCGCCACTATATCATTTTTGTTGTCCAAAGGGCATTTGCCTAAATGGCCCTTCTTCTGTGTGTAGGTGGATTCAGGGAATGGGGCCCTCTAGAAAAATTTGTTTGAATTTTCCTTCTTTGTACCAGTGTGAACCCCAATATTTAAGCTTCTGATTTGTTTCTGATTTTAATGATAAAGTCTTTTCTTTATCTGCCCCTCTCTTCCTTCATAAGAGTAAGGGTGAGACCCACAAAGCACATCTGTCTCTTTGTGCAGAGAAATTACAGTCTATTGAATGAGGAAAAGGATGAGAGTCTGAAGGAGCTGGTTCTCCAGAATGAATTGAAGGTGGGTGAATTGGGTGGACTCAGTTATGCTCTGCATCACCCTGGTAGTAGGTCTCATCTCTCTCCATTATTCCTGAGTCATGGCTGCTCCCTTGTGAGAACAGAGAGTTTCTATCTAGTTTAGAGACAGTTTTTGTCTTCACTGAGCTTTGAGTGGGGAATGCGTTTGCCTTAGGGGCTGGTAACTGGCTTTCTTTGTTTTGTTCTCTTGGGGGTTAATGATAACTCCCTTTGGATAGGGAGAAAAAAATTATTTTCCAGTCAGTAAATCAACTGACTGACATGTATTCATTGAGCACCAAATAGGTGTTCAGCATGATGCTTCAAGAGATACAAAGAAGTTCTTCCCACAGGTAGCTTGCAGTCCAATTGGAAACACATTTAGAGAATGGTAAAGGTAATGAACTATAGTGTTATATGAAAAGAGCTTAGGGAAGGAAGAAATCATTATGGCTTGGAATTTTCAGTGCCGGCATCACAGTGCTGGGGCTGGAGGCTAGAGAACTTGAACTAGACCTTGAAAGATTGGTAGAGTATGTTAGGAAGAAAAGGGTAAGGCATTCGGGGTGAGGGTGGGATAATTTCAGCAAGGCCATGGAACTGAAAGAATGAACTTGTGTGGGAGGCCATATGGAAGCACACAGTGTGAGAAGACTGAGCTGACTAGAATACATGCTCATGGCAGAGAGTAGTGGAGGTAAGGTTAGGGCCAGTTTAGGAGTTTGGACTTTACATTCACAATATTAATCACGGCTTCTTGAACCAGTTTGGTGACATAATAAAAGTGTATATTAGGAAATTAATATGACAGCTGTGTGTAGAATGAACTGAAGGGAGGGAAGATTGGAAGCAGAGAGATCAACCAGGAA
This sequence comes from Mirounga leonina, assembly GCF_011800145.1. Classification (NCBI taxonomy): domain Eukaryota; kingdom Metazoa; phylum Chordata; class Mammalia; order Carnivora; family Phocidae; genus Mirounga; species Mirounga leonina. Next base: position 19,539,396 of record NW_023270839.1, read on the forward strand.
GGAGACTAATTTTGTGACTCCGTGAGGGTGAGGGCAAGACATATGGGGAGGTTAGATTAAATGGTGATTCCTGGAGACACTTACAAAGAAGAAATGGCAGGCATTATTTGGTGACAGTTTAGAGTTAGATACCATAACCCAAATGTCCCAATTCCCAGTACTCTGTTGCATCATCATTATACATTATAAAGTATCCTGGCTATGTCAATATTTTGTTACCCAAACTAAACTTTAGGACTACATCACACATCCAGGCATTTCTCAAAAATTCTATGCTTAAATATACGTTCTAATTTTGGGTTCAGAAAATATTACTGCTGTATACATAAAAGATGAAGTAGAGAGTCAAAATCATTCCAAGCTCCTTAGCAGTTTTACATTATACATTTCTGGCAGACCTGGACTTGAATCTGCCACTTGCTGGCCTTTGACCTTATGCAGTAAAGGGGTAGGTGATGAAAGCCAGCCAGAAGGGGAGGTGTGTTCAGCGGTACCTCCAGGTAGCTGAATCAGGCAGGCTAAACTGTAAGCCAGAGTGCCCTGCTGCTCACCTTTGCCAGGTCCTCATCCAACCCAGTCCTTCATGGGTACCCTGTAAGTCTCACTCTTTGCAAACTTCAACTCAATGAGTATAATGTTAAAAATAACATTTCTAGGGTATGTAAAACACTTGTACCTAAACTTGTCATACTTTGTTTCTTCTCAAGTACTTAGCTGAATCCAGGTCCTTTTCCTGCTTCCTCAGTTCTTCCATTCCCAGGATAACTTTAACTTTCCTGCCTGGGCATCCATTTCCACCAAAAGAAGAAAAAAGCACCTTACATTCAACATTGTTAATCCACGTTCCCCACGTGGCCTTACCTTAAGGCCTCTAATTTGCTGTATTGTGTGTGTGTGTGTGTGTAGGTACACACACATACATATATACATGTTTTGTTTTTTTTTAAGGCAGGGTAGAGGGAGAGAGAGAATCTTAAGCAGGCTCCACGCCCAGTGTGGAGCCCGATGTGGAACTCGATCTCACAACCCTGATATCATGTCCTGAGCTGGAATTAAGAGTCAGATGCTTAACCCACTGAGCCACGCCAGCGCCCCTACATATTTTTTAAACTCTGTTCCTAATACATAGTAAGCCCTCAATATTTTGTTATTATTACCTGGTCTTTCAGACCAGTTTTTCTTTTTCTCTTTTTTTAGAAATTTTAAATGGAATTTTTATTGGAATATGATGGACATGCAGAAACATAAAATATACAAAATACAAAAAACACAAAATACAACATAGTAGCATTCAATGGATTTTCCACAAAGTGCACACAGCCATGTAACCACCACCCAGATCAAGAAATACAATACTACTGGTACTACCCAAGATCCCTCATGGCCCACTGCAGTCAGTGCCCCTCCAAAGGTAACAGCTATTAAAACAACTGTCAGACCAGTTTCTTACAGTCTTTGTTCTGAGGAGATTCCTCTTGATGCTTTGTGTATCTTTGAGCCCCATATAAGCTTATATTAGGATTTGGGGTTCTGCACCTTGGGAAAGAAGTGTTGGGTCATAAAACTATTCCCAGTATGGATCACATAGAAGAGGGATAGGGAAAGGGGAATTATAGACATAGATGTATGACTAACATCTCAATTTTAAAAAAATAACATTTATGGCATTTTTTTTCAAGTTATAGAAACAATACACGCTTGTTGCAGAAAACTTTAAAAATAACATTTACAGAGGGAGTTTCTATTTATAAAAGTAATACTTGCTTATTGACGGGATGTTAGAAAACCGCTCACAGAGGAGGTGCAAAGGCCTCTGTGGAGCTTTGAATAGTAACACTGAGGAAAGTGAGGAAGGAATGCCATGAGGAATCAGACTAGGATGACTGCTGACCTTCAGTCTGCTCCCCAGGCGGGGTGTCTAAAACTGCCTCCTCCATCTCTGCAGATAGACCAGCTGACTAATGACTGGACCCAGAAGTGGAACGAGTGGAAGGCCCTCGTGGAACATTACAGAGTGGACATCAACAGGAGGAGGGCTGGCGTGGTCATTGACTCCAGCCTGCCACATCTAATGGCCTTGGAGGATGACGTACTCAGCACAGGTGTCGTGCTCTATCACCTCAAGGTGAGCGGGCTGTGCATTCCCTCTCTTCCTGAGCCACTGGCCCCAGAGGTCAAAAACAGAGACGTTGAGGGCAGTAGCCATGCATCTGTGGATTGAGCCAGTTGCTGCTGAGCTGCCTTTCAGGTTTGCCCTCAGGAAGCTGGGCTAGCCAACCAACTGTGATTCATTTGCTTTTGTATAATTAGAGCAGAAGACTGGAAATCAAAACAATTATTTGTTTTTCCGTGGCTGCCATTGTGCTCTTAGATAACTTACTTTCATTCTCTGTGATTTAATCTCATTTTAAAGTAAGAAAGATGCTGCTTATATTCCTTTTCTGGCTTCCTGAAGGACAGGAGTGCAGACATGGAAGTGCAATCCTAACCTCAGAATACCATGGGCACTCCCAAGCTCTGCACATCCAGGCTGCTCACAGACAGCTTTCAGAGGCTAAAGGGGATCAAGATCTGAAACAGTTTCCTTCTAATACCTCCCCACTCCTCAACTCTCAAGTCAACAAAAAGTGCACCTCCTGCTTCTCCATTACTAGGCTTACCGGGGAAAGAAGAGAGGAGAATGAAAGTAGATGCAGAAAGCTTAAAGAAAGCATGAGGGAGAGCCCAGAGAGCTGGTGGGCCAGCAGGGTGGGGCAGGGCACAACATGCAGCCATCTAGAAGTTGGAATGAAGCTCCTGCCTTCCAAGAAAGACCTGGATCACCTGGTTGTCACATGGAGGCAGGTCCTCATTTCTAAATGAAGCATTTTGAGAGTTAGTCCCCAGTGGTAGGTAAGTCATATCCTGTCCTCATCAAAAATATTTGTCTCCCTGTAGGAGGACAGTCTCTGTGGTTGGCAGAACATACTTTATGTGGCCAAAATCCCTATGCTCACTGAAAATCCAATCATCATTCTCCTAATTGCCCCCAGCTGCCATTTGAAAGGAACAGAGTTTATGGGGGATACATAATACTGTTCTTATCCCTGGAGAAATCAGGCTTCTAATGCTGTCATGCATCTGGTAGTGAGATGTTAAAAGGCGCTTATTTTAGGATAAGCCCTTAGGGAAGTTGTCAGAGACCAAGCCTCTCAGAAAGTTAAAGTAGCTTATTTTCAACACAGTGAGTGTAAATTTGCTCAGTGAAAATGCCTCAGGCAGAAGTGGCTGTTACCTAAATAACAGATCTAAATACCAAAGGCTGTCAATCCTTCTATTAGTCAGAACCAAGGGGAGAGGTTGGAGGTCAGGAAGAGACCAGGTGGATTAAAATGGTTAATATCTGAGTAGAACTGATCTGCTGTATTGGTTGGATGTGGAGCAAGCAGATGAAGGTAGAATTCAAGTGGTAGAACTCAGGGTGGCATCAGAGGGTTAAAGGACAGGACTGAGATTGAATCAGAGACAAGAGATGAGTGCAGGCCTCATCTGAATGTAGGAGTGCTGGTTTTCATTGCAGAATCTGTGTGCACTGAGGGTGGTGCTCCCTCCTTGATGCGTTTGCTGTGAACCTGAGGGATGAGGGTTCAATCTAGTTCTAAACCTGGAATTCTGCATTTTATGTACCCATTTTCTCCCTTTTTGTTTGTTTAGATCCTGGTTTGGGTAATAGTATAGCAGTAATTGCTCAAGGATCTCTGTGTGTTTGTTTGCATTGCTACCTTGGTTACAGACCTAATCCCTGTCTATGCCCAGGAAGCTTTTTTTCCCTTTGGTCACCTTGGGAAGTACCTTGGGTGGGAAGAGGACAGAGGGAAGTGTGGGTGGAACACAGGTTACTGGAATCCTGGACTTCATTCTCATAATTGCCTTGTGCCATTAATTCTCCCTGCATAAATAAGCAGAGGGGGCAGCAAGCACAGGCATCAACTAAGTCCTTGTTAAATGAGATACCATTGTGTTTTGTGGTGGTTTCTGTCCTGTAGATGTAGGAGTTGTGATAGGCTGTGACCTTATCTTTTAGTAAGGAATGCATTTCATCATCAGGGCTGATCATGAATTGGCAGGAGAGGTCTTGACCCCTTTTCCTCAGTTTTGTTTGGTGGTGTTTGTAGAGGCCAGCATCCATTTGTCTGTGTGGTCCTCAGTGGCTGAGCAGGAAAGGCTGGGCTCTGGCTGTCTGTGGGTGCAAGCCCAGTAAGGTCAGAGTCTCATTCATTACTTCCAGGAGCCTGCCTTTATACCAGCTATTTTAGGGGAGCTGCAGGGACCGCCCACTTCTGACTGCTAACAGTGAAGCCTAGTAGGGAACTCTCTGCTCACTTCAAAAACATCAGCTACCAGGGAGGTGGTATGGTGAGGATGGATAAGCATGGGCTCAGGCCCAGAGAGACCTCAATTCTAGCCATGGCTCTCCTATTTAGTATATAGGTTCCCCGGACAACTTTCCCCATCAGCTTCAGATTCCTCTTATATAAAAGGGGGATAATAACTATTTTAGGTTGTTTGAGGATTAAGCAAGAGATGTCTATAAAGCACTCAGCGCAATGCCTGGGACATAGTGATTGGTTTTTCAATATATGATAAACATGTATCTAAACTCAGCATCTCTGTTGTCATGTCGCTGCCTTCCCCAAACAGAGGTATGTGTTCTTAAAAGAATTGCCATAATCCAAGGGCCAAAAGGCCGTGTCTTCTACTAACCCAGTGATTTGTTTATGCTAACTCCAGTTTCCCTTCCTCTCTTACACTTTCTTCCAGTCCTTTTTGATTCTAGATATGCTTTTCTCCTATTTGTGCTTTACCCTTCTTAGCATCTGGTATCTGTTGAACTTTATCTGTCGACCAAAAAGGTAAAAATCCTGTGCTTCCATACATCTTCATAGAATATGTGTCTCTTTGAGACTAAATGGACCAAACTTGGACCGTACCAACCTTAGTCCCTGGAGGAAAGTTCTGCCTGTGTGCCCACTTTCTCAGACTAGAGAGTCTCTGACCAATGGTTCATGGCTGTTCCCTAACATCAGGCTGTGGGACAGCAGGGAGTTTGCCAATACTTGTTGACTTTGCAAAGAGCTGGTGCTGCTTTCTTATGTCCCCCCCGCCCCGCCCACCGCCTTCTCAGGGGCTTCCTGGGCTGCAGTGAGTGGGCAGAGCGGTCAGAACAGCCTAGACCAAAGTTGGGAAGTGGTGTGGAAAATGCCAGGGTGGGCATGGGAAGACAGTGGTAACACTCCAACAGGTAGACTCTGCTTTGGGGGCAGGCTGTGTCTCTTTCTACTCTTGTTAAAAGGGCTTTGTGTTTTCCTTTAGGAAGGGACAACAAAAATAGGAAGGATTGACTCAGACCAAGAACAGGACATTGGTAAGTGCTAGAACATTTGGGTCTGGCACTGTGGCAGGTAGTCATGCGTGACCAGTCTCTTTAGAGGAGCCTGATGATGCCCTGATGAGAAGAAGGTATCTCTGAAGATCAAGGGACTGTTCCTGTTTTGCTTCTATGTTGTGGTCGTGGGTCGGGGACATGGTAGGAGGAGACCCACACGGTGGGAGGATCCAGGTCTGGGTGGTTTCAGGTGGTGGCTCCTCTTCTCTTGTCGTAATGTGAAGATCTTACAGATGTGGATTCTGATCTCATAGAAAGGGTGTTCCCCTGGGTTGTCTCCCCACCCCATTGACCCCCATCTCCTGTATAGTCCTGCAGGGGCAGTGGATCGAAAGAGACCACTGTACTATCACCAGTGCCTGTGGGGTAGTCATTCTGCGACCTGCCCGGGGGGCCCGCTGCACAGTCAATGGCCGGGAGGTTACTGCCTCCTGTCGTCTGACCCAAGGTAAGACTGCTTATAGCTCTATTTATGCCAGGATGAGGGATGGACTCTCTTCATTCTCATGGGACAAACCCAGAGAGCTCAGTGAAGCAGGCTTTAAAGTTGGGACACCCAGCCTCTGCACTCAGATGTGAAGATTTCCTAATACCACCCTCTTCCCATAAACAAAGAAGCCTTAATTCTAGGGTTCCAGGGTGGAGAATGACTCTCTGAAATTTGTACCTGTGTCCTTGGGAAGGTCTCTGAACCTCAGTTTTCTCATCTGTAAAAAAGCCATAGAGGATTGTTGTGAGGATTGAATGACCTAGTTCATGTGATGTTCTTCACAGTTCTTGGCACCCAGTAAATACTCATTATCATCATTGCTATTACTACTATTGTTAACCTATTACTATTACTACTATTGTTAATCTAATGTTAAACATTCCCTCACTACTCCACTGGGAACTCATTTTGCTTTCCCTTGGAGTAGCAGAACTCCTCCTATTCATTTTGTTAATTCAGTACATACGCTCTGCGATATCCAGTGAATCTTACTGCCTCACCTAAGTTATCAACTTGTTGAGGGCAGGATTTTGTTTTCCAGAAGGGTGCCCTACACATAATACATACTCAGAACGTGAGCTGTTGATTAATTCTCACCCGTCTCTGTCACAGGAGCAGTCATAACCCTGGGGAAAGCACAGAAGTTCCGATTCAACCACCCAGCAGAGGCCGCTGTCCTGCGGCAGAGAAGGCAGGTGAGTGTGCTCTGGTTTCAAGTGGCTGCCAGCCTCCCTGCTTCTCCTTTTTGAGGGACAAGTTTGAGCTTTGTCTCGTTCTCTTGGATTGGGGGTGGTGACAGCAGGCTCACCACTTTTCTTCCTCGTTCCCAGGTCGGAGAGGCTGTCAGTGGCAGTGGCTCTTTGGAATGGTTGGACTTGGATGGAGATGTCACTGCCTCCCGGTTGGGTCTCTGCCCTTTGCTTTGGAAGAAAAGGTGAGAAACATGTGCTCCTTCTGCTGTGGAACCTACTGTTCTTACTTAGTCTCTTACAACATGGAGCCAGATGGGGGAGGTGAGTGTGACTGAGTGAGGCCTGTGCAAGTGATTGAGGGATCCCGAGCTAGCTGCTTAGCTTGTTGTTGGCAAGGAAGTGGTCCTGGCCTTCATTCATTTCCTGTTCAGTATTGTAAGTTTGTTCATCACTGAAAGGAGTATATCATTTGATGTTTCCTATGGCCGCTCTCCTCTGTCAAGATTTGAATGTGACGTGTCCATACGTATCTTTGAGACTGCTTCTGAACTTACCTCCCTGTGTTCCCCTTTAAATTCTGGACTGCCTGTGTGTGAGTTCATAGGGTGTGTTAACTTCCAGGACTATGGCTTCCTCCAGGTTTTTAAAGAGAGTATGGGATTAGGAATCTTTTTTTTTTCCCTCAATACCAACGGTCCAGAACTACACATAAGAGGGTCAGAAACTCCCGGAACAATATGCAAATATTTTGGGGTTCTGCCCTCTCATACCCACTTCGCCTGCATTGTGACCATGGAAACATGGAGTCAGAGTTTTCTATGTGATTGGTGGCAACTACTTTTCTTCTTCATAGTCATTCTTGATCCATTTCTACATAGAATGCTCTTCCCAGATCTACATGTCTTGTAAGTCGGATACTGGGAACAGTGGTATCCTTCCTGTAAGTCAAAGTAGCCTCTGACCTGGGGACCTTCTATAGAAAATGTCAGCAGGAGACTCAGTGTCTGTGAGATCCCTGGTGTTGGGAGGCTGCCTAGCACCATGAGCACGGGGTTCTGGAGGGGTTCTGATGGCCCTTTCCCCTGGTTCCTTCAAGAGAGATCTAGCTGTTCTTTTCTCAGGCCAGGAGCATTTGCTGGCAGCTGATGACAGTCTTGGGTCTGACCTTGGTGGTGAGGGGCATTGGACGTAGGAGCAGAAGTGCTGTGATGCAGGGAGCATGAACAGCAGGCAAGTCCTCACGTGCGGGCTGCTAAGGACCATAGGATGAGGCAGAGTCTAAGGCAGGATGGTCCCAGTGTTGCATGACAGAGGACTCTATGGAGTGACAGGGAAGGTGGGAGAGGTGACACAACTGGAGTGTATCAAGGCCAAGGCGGATTAAGGAGCAGCTGGAACGTTTGTTTTGTCAGAGTGCAGTCATGAAAGGAGGCCTTGTCTTAGGTCCGGTTTCTGCTGGGAAGATGCACTGGAGCTCTGTCTTTTCCAGAGTTCACAGGTGTGCAGAGAAGAGAGCCCTGCAGCTTAATGAGCTGTGATACTGAAAAGTCACGTTGGAGTTGGATAAAGCTGCATCATGTCCTGAATTTCTGAAGTAAAAGCTGTGTGGCTTTAGGCAAGTTACTGAGTCTCCGAGTCTGTTGGCTCAGCCTAAGTAAGGATATTACCATCTATCTCCAAGAGATCCATGTGATAGGGGTTGAAAGAGCAAGTACACGTGGAGTGCTTTGCCCGCTACCTGACGCTGCCAGCCCCGCTGCTGGGGGCCCTTGTTGGGAGCTGCCCAGGTACACAGCCTCCCTTTCATTTTTGTGCCTCCCACCTTGTCCCAGCTGACCCATCCACCCTTGAGAACATGGGTCTTCTCCTGCCTTTTTAAGGTCTTCTCAGCTCTCTAGCGCATGGCTATTGACATGACCTTTCAGCAACACCAAGAATGCATCCTTTCATTTGGGGAGAACAGAGAGGGATTGGAGAATCAAGGCCTCTCCCACTCACTGCCTCCATTCTTTGGCACCAGCTCCAGGAGCCTGTGGGCTGGGCTGGTCCTATGCAGCTCCCGTAGCTAGCATCTGTGTGCCAGGCCCTGGTGGAAGTGGGGTGGAGTGGGGCTCAAGCCTGTGATTGGGCAGAGGGACCAGGGAGAGAACCCGCGAGAGAGGAGAAAACTGCCTGTTGTCAGCTGGGCTCCCAGACTGGGTTTGTGGCTGTGTCTCCATGAGAGTCTCATCTGTTCTGGTGGGGTTGGCTCTAAAGCCTCTCCTTGTCCTAGAATTTTCTTCCCTCGTTTTTCTCTCTGGAGGAGCACTCCTGGGGAGCCTGCAAAGCTGGAGCTAACTCCAGAGCCAGAGGAGATTGGCCAGTCTGCCTCTTTTTACCCTTTGCAGCAGTGATCTAGACCAGAGAGGAGTTTGTCCTCGAAAACTGTTGCATTTCCCCTTTGGGGGGCTTAACCTTAAGTGCTTAGAGCCTGGGAGACCCTGTTGCTGCTGCCACTGCCGCCTTAGTGAGTACACACTGCTGCATTCTGCTGCAGAAGCTGTCAGGCCTCGAAGCAGCTGGGAGGCCTGGGAGAGAGGGTTGGGGAGGGCGTGATGGAGTCCTGGCAAGCAGGCGACCAGGCAGCAGCGGGGAGATGCTGGAGCCACCCACGATGAAGGGCAGTCATCTAACAGGGGTCCTTGGCTGGCAGGTTAACTGAAGACTTGCAAGTAGTAATCTACCCAGATATGTAACATGATGTTGGTATTTTTTTTTTTTTCCACCTGTTTTCTGGGTGGAAAACACATTTGACTGATGTGCTTAGCAAAGGAGCCATTTTTCAGTCTGCTGGCATGTGGCATCTCAGGTGAATGTGCTGTGTCTCTAGTGATCATCCCAGACAGCTTCCCTTTGCAGGTCTTGTTGGTGCTGTGAAGGAAGCTGCATTGGGTCCGCAGAAGCTGACTGGCTCGCTGCTGGGGGAAGGGTAGAGGGAGTTGTCTACTCTGGAGAAGCAAGTTGTGAATCTGAGGATTGGGAGACAGGGAGAGAAGGAAGTTGTGAATACTCTCTGGGAATTAAGAATAAAGATGCCCTTCCTGCTCTTTGCATCTGATGGTCTGGACTTTAGCTGGGTTTGTCTAAGACCTTCTGATGGTCATGTTTGTAATTCAGCCATGTCTGTAGTCAGACAAAATTTGGAGGAGTAATGCAGGCATGATACATATAAATGCATGTATAAAATGTTTCCCATCAATGGCCTTTTCTATCTGTTCGGTGTAACTGGTTTTCTATTCTAACTGCTGTCCCTAGTCTTTTGCCTTACATGTGACAAAGGGTGCTTTTCCTTTTTTCTGTACATTCCAGTGTGTGTATTTGGCCTTTTGCCCATGGCAGTCAGCGCCAGTTTTCCCCAGAGCATACTCAAGTATCTGGGCCTGTCCAAGTCCTCGGACCCATTGTAGATTGAGTCACCTCATAGCCTCCTTCCCAGGGAAGAAATTGCTATCGTGTCACCTCCTACCCACACTCCCCCCTCCCCATTCATCCTTCACTCTCCTCTGAAGCCTGCATTAAGAAATCACAGTTTCTTCTAAGGCAGAGGCAGCAAACTTTCTGTAACGAACCAGATAGTATTTTAGGATTTGTGGGCCGTACAGTCTCAGCTGCAGCTACTCAAGCAGCCTAGATAATACATAAGCAAATTGAGTATTCCAATAACACTTTATTCACAAAAACAGGCAGTGGACCACATTCGGCCTATAGGCTATTGTTTATGGACCTCTGCTTTGATATACCCTCTGTGATTTTATTCTGCTCTACAAAGTAGCAAATGTAAGCCAGGTGAACCCCCTAGAGTGCTACTGCTCAGACTATGTAGTGTAAGTCATTAAGTGGGCCTTGAAGAGGGATGGCATCCTGGGACCGGAATGAAGTCTAAGGGCTGGCTAAGGGAGGGCAGATTGGGGCTTTTTTATTAGCTTGCAGCAGATCCCAATCCCTCCCAGTCACTCCCTACTCCCACCACCTGGAATGGCCGTGCACTTGGCTCCTTTAGAAACCTGAATGACAGGGATGGAGAGACCTTGCTGTGAGGTCCTTGCATAGGAGGCCATGTGTGACCAAAGGAAAAGCCACACAGGTAGAAGCTGTCAGTCTTCAGAGGAAGGCTCTAACTCATCCATGGCCACACAAGAACCTGATGGCAGAATAAAGCATGACTGCAATCTAGAATTCTTTTTAAACTTAGTATTATGGAGAATTCCAAATACACAGCCAGTCATCAAATCATGGCTAATCTTGTTTCATTTATATCCCCACTCCCTTTCCACTCTCCCCTGCTCTCCCCTGACTGGATCTAAATAAATCCCAGAGAGTTTCACCAGTAGGTACTTCAGCATATATTTCTGAAAGTTATGGTAGAGTCTAAAACTCTTGAACCCTATTCTTGGGTTCATTCACTGAGAACCGCCCTCGAGTGGAGACCAGCTCTCCTCTGGGTCTCCAGGCACACACACAGGTGTGGTGTGCATATAAATTCTCTCTCCTCTAGATTGGCTGTCTCCTACTCCCAGGTCACAGAGGGTTTCTGTTTCACAAAATGGAGATGGAATCATAATCTCTGAACATGTAGGAGAATTTCCATTCCCACAGTGTTTGTTGGAGCTTCTGTTCTACTCTGTTTCCAGCAGGTTTTAAGCAGACCTTTTTATTTTTTAAAGGACAAAGCTTCTTGATTTAGCTAAAATGTTTGTGTTTTTTAAAGCTGCTTTACTTTCCTGGTCATTTTCCTTAACCAGAATGAATCTGTGTTTCTGGTCAACTCACAGTCTAAGAATATGCTAGTCTAAGGACCATTCTCCCCTCCTGCACTGTGACATCATGAACTGCCTGTGACAGCATGCCTGTGTGTGCTAAGTTGCCAGAAGTTCAAAGCCCACTCTGCCCTGTTGACTTCAGGGCTCTCAGAAAGGCTTAGACTGCCACTGGTTTGTCCTGAACTGGGTTTGCATTTTCCTTGGGTAACCCTGGCCCCTCTGTGATAGGAGAGTGCTGGAAGAGCAGAATGACGAGGACCACCAGCTGCTGAGGGCTGGAGAGGCGCCCCACAGGGCCCAGATTCAGCAGCAGCACTACGTGGGGGATTTGAGGCAGCGAATCCTAGCGGGACAGATTAGAGCCAAACAGGATCTGGAGTTGGACCAGGTGCACATCAGCCGGCAAATTAAAGACAGTAGGTGCCCACTGCTCGCCGTGTCTGCTTCACCTTCTCATCTCTTCATTTTCATGCTTCCACATCCTTCCGTATTCTCTCCTTTGTTTTCTTTGTGATATGATGGAATCTTCGGTATTAGGTGTTCTTTCCCCTCTTTCAGAAACCAGAGGCTCTTATGAGGGGCTGGAAGCAAGAATAAGGAAGCTACCTTCCTTACTGCCCCTCAGAGTGATGGACCCCTTGCTCTCTCCTCATGTGCACATTTATCCATGCTTTGCTGCCTGCCCCAGCATGTGCTAAGGCCTGGGGGCTTCCTTCCCTAGCCCTGTGGTAAGGGGGCCCGGTAGCCCTCATCCACCACATCACCCCTCGCCAGCACTTTCCCTCCATTTATGTCCAGCCACAACCAGAGGTGTCTGAGTCTAGGCTGCACGGGCAGGGAGGGAGGTGCTGACTTTGTCTCAGGGAGTCTTTGGTTCCCAGACCAGCAGTGGCTGCTCGGAGAAGAGACCCGGCTGGCTGGCTTGCAGCAGCAGCAAGACCACGTGGTAGAGAAAGAACTCGAGGCCTGTGTGCCACCTGGTGCTTGGCTTCAGGCAGATCCTGAGACTCTGCTAAACCCACTGGTCCGAAGCCAGAAGAGGGAGGTGCGACGGCAGCTTGGGCGCAGGAACGTACTTCGGGCAGCACAGCGGGACATCTGGCGAAGAAAGGCCTTCTTCCAGCTAGAGAGAATCATCAGGAAGCAGGGGCTGCTGGGGGCCCAGAAGGGACTGGCGCAGCCCAAGGCGTTGTGCTGGCTCCAGGATGACTGCACCCAGAAGCCCCCATACCAGCTACCCGGCACTGACGCCATGGCCCCAGGGCCTCAGCATAGAAACAGACGGACAGGTTACAGTTCTTTGAGCCTCCGAAGGCTCTGCAGCCGGTACTTGCCCCAGCTGCACAGGTACAGCCAGCGGTGGTCACCTGGGATCATTGGCTGAGGTTTACTGCCTTGTTGCTCAGGTGGTGTTCTTTTCTTCCCAGAGCCTCAGTTTCTCAGTCTGTGAAATGGAAAGATTTGCTTACTCCTCTCTTCTCCACCACTTCTTCCCTCTTTTGACTGCTCTTTTTTCTCTGTAGGTGAGATCTTCTAAGACTCAGGCTTTTACCTTCTCCCATTCTGAGTGGCAACTCTTGCTGCTTTGGTGATATCTTCCAAGTGAGAATCTCAGCCTCATTTTTCACCTGCTCTTTAGACCGTGGCTGTCTATGTACATCTCCTTGTGTTTGTCCTTCCACCGCCTCCATCTCATCTCTCCTCACCCCAGACTCGGTTCCCACATGCTTCCTCTCCCTCCCACCTGTCCTGCCACCTCAAGTAAGCTTCCTGACCCTAAGCGAGTGGAACACTATCTTTCTGACTCCCAGGTCCAATTTGGGATCTTCCTTGTTTTTTTTTTTTTTCTCCTTCATTCCTTTCAGTCAAGGTGAGGATGGAGTAGGGGACTGTGTCTGCTTCTTTATATCCTCCACGCCTACCCCAGGGCCTTGCCCATAGTATGTATACAGTTCATGTCTGTTGGTTGTTTGCTCACCTCTCTGGTCTTCATAGTACTAGGCAGGCTTTTTTTTTTTTTTTAAGACTTTTTATTAAAATTTTCAAACATAAACTAAGTTGAGAGTATAGTATGCCTATCTCCCACATTCAGCAGTTACCAAGATTTACTATGCTTGCATTAATCTTCTTTCCGTCCTTTTTCTGATGAAGTATTTTTAAAGCAACTCCTAGACATCATGTTATTTCTAAAATACAAGGACTTTTCTTATAATCACATTGTCATTATTCACCTAACAAAATTAAGATCAGTTATTCAATATAATCTAAAACCTAGGCCATATCAGATTTCTCTAATTGCCTCAAAAATATCTATTTACAGTTGGTTGTTCAAATTAAGACCCAAGTAGGAATCACACATTGCATGTGGTTATGTCTTTTAAGTTCCTTTTAATAATACTTTCTGTTTCATTTTTATTTCTTCATATCATTGATTTGTTAAAAGTGGATCAGTTCTGTAGAAGATGCCACTTTATAGATTTGCCTGTTTGATTCCTTGCAGTATCATTTAGATTCCTCATACTGCCTGTTAATGGAAGTTTTCCCTAAAGGCATGATTAGATTCAGATTCAGTTCAGTCTTTTTATAAGTTAAAGAAATTGAGCAGCAGAGTGTACCTGGGCTTCTTTGAAGCTAAGACTGTAGTCCACAGTTGCCTTTTGTACCTGTAGAGCTTTTCTCTGACCTCAAAGGCTAGAGGGGACAGTGACATTGGCCTAGTTGTTAACCTCTTTCAGAGCAAATAAGTGGGACTTTATACTCCCTCTGTGAGCAGGAAATAGGGGCCTTTTACTTTTCTAAAATGGCTTTCCTTTTCTCCACAGTATTTTCCTGAATCGGGATCCCTCCACCATGTTACCTCCTATGCCTGACCCTACTGACCAAATATCAGAGAAAATTCCATCAGAAGAGTATTTGCCCCAGGCTGCTTCTTACCCTCCAAGGACAGGACACTTCAGTAAGAATGCCCTCTATTCCTCAGGCAAGCGGTATCTCTGCACTGCCAAGGGGGCCTTGGCAAGGAAAGGAGCCTTAGCCTCAGGCACCTGCCTCACTGTGAGTTCTGAGTTTGCCAGCGTCCAGGAAATGGAAAGAGTGGGTAAGCAGCCCTGTCGGATGGCGTCCCAGAGCTTAGCATCTCTGGATCATTCAGCTAACAAGCTAAAGCTAAGGGATGAGCAAGATGCACTCACCCCCTCCACCTGTACCAGGAGGGGTAGGGGACTATCAGACCCTGACCACACACGAGCAGAGTGGCGAAAAGAAGGGAACCTTGGGACCCACAGGCCTGCTAGGGGAGACTGTTGCAGTTCCTCACATCCCTGTGGACCCAAACAGGCATCTGGGCATGGAAAGGCAGCCAAGACTTTCTGGGTGGAATCCAAACCATCTCCTCCAAGCAGGGCATCAAAAAGGCAGCAGAGGGTTCTGGTCAAAGACATTGCCAAAAAGTCCTCTTGTTTGCCTCATGGCAGCCCTTTGAGGGGGCAACACAGTGTGGGAGACCCAGACTCCACATCCTCACTTACAGATGTCAGCCCAAGAGTGGACCATGTAAGAGATAAAGATGGTGACTTATCTGATGCAGATAGCAGTTACTTAGTGGATTCTCTCTCCTGTGTCTATGCCAAAGCCCTAATGGAACCACTGAAGCCAGAGGACCCCCAGGGGAAGGAACAGGATCTCCCAGAGCCAGAGAACTCTGAAAGTGACGACGGCCAAATATCTGAGGACTCGCTGGCTGAGAAGGGGTATGAAAGCCCACCAGACAGCCCAAGGAGTAGTTATCTTCCCAATGGCCATGGCCACCGCAGGGCCAGAGCTAGAGCCTCTGTGAGGGGCTTCACCACATCCTCAAACAGTGGACTATTCACCCAAACTCACAGGAGCTTTTCTCTGGATAGCCTGATTGATGCCAAGGAGGAACTGAGGGAAGATCAGCAAGAAGAGCCTTTCTTCAGTTCAGCTGATGAGATGCCCACAGAGACTTTCTGGCACCTACAGACCTCCAGTCTGCCCACAGTCGACCAGGAGGCAATGTACAGGCTTGGTCCCATCAACCACGGAACAGGAACCAGGCTGGATGCCATCCTGCCAATGAGCAGTTCATTTTACCTTGGTCCCCCACCCCAGCCCTGCTGTGAGCAACCTGAGTCAGAGGTAGAAGCAAGCTCCTCTGAACAGGCAAACACACTCCAAGGCCTGCAACTTTCAAGAGGGAGCCCTCTGTTGTCCATGGATTCCTGGTTTTCCTGTGACTCTAAGATCAATTCCAGCAGCACCTCAGGAATAATGGGTTCTTTATGTCCAAGTCCAGATGTCCAGGAATCTCAGCCCCATGGTTGGGAGAGGCCTGGACACTGGCAAAATAGGGAAGAACTAAAGCCATCAGGGGCAGAAACACTCCTGCCCTATAGCTCCAAACTATCCGGAGATGGTGCTGAGCTGCCCTGCTGCATAAGCGGTGTGTACACAATCCCTGCTTCTGATACATCCAGGCTGTCACTCTGGGGGTCTTACAGGCTTCTTCAGCCACGAGTTGCTGGCATCTTTCGGGCCAGAGGTATCCCTGACACAGCCCAGGAGGCCAACTCTGAAGTATCCAACAACTCCAGTGTGTCAAGTGTTTTGGCTGCCTCTGCTGCCTCATTCACTCATGTAGGCAGTGCCCATGAGAGGGACTGGGCTGCCCTTCAGCAGAAGTACCTTCTTGAACTGTCCCATCCTGTGTTGGAGGCTGTAAGAGAACCCAGGCCAGCTTTCTCCTCCCTCGAAGAGGACTCTGCCTCCTTGACCCAAGCTTCTGGCAAAGAAACAGATACTCTATTGCCAGTTGGTTCTGGGGTATCTAGCAGTCTGGATTTCAGCAACTTTCCTATCCATTTATCCAAAATTAGGCATTTGAAAGCAGAGAAAGAACAGGACAGTTTGAGTGCTGAGTTAGAAGGTACTTCAGATTTCTTTACAACTAGAGAGAAAGAGATGAGTCATAGTGGAACTTACTCAGCAGATGTAGAATCATTGACTTCTGGAACTACAAATGCACCAGTTTTTGCAGCAGAGAACAAGGTAGCAAATTCCATGACTGAAGCATGTGAAGTCAAGCAGAACAGCTTGGAAGAGTCTTCTCAGAGTAGTGGGAAACCTCGACTGATGACTTCCTCTGATGAATGTTTTTTGCAGAAGAGCCCTTGTCACGGTCATGTCACCATAGCCACTAAAAAGGACCACTGGCCCGAGGGCTGGGCTCCTCTCAGGACAAATAGTGCAAACCAGGAGGGGCAGTTCAGTCCCAGTGGCTACCCACCCCTGCAGGAAGAGAAGGTAGACTATCAGGAGAGCTCCCGGGAAGTGGTTGGAAGGCACCCAAGTGTTTCGTTTGTGTTTCCATCTGGTCCAAAGCGGTACCCCCACTCTGCCGCCTGGAATCCATTCCCGACTTCCTTGGAGCCAGCTCCCTTGGAGACATTCTATGTGACCAAAAGCCGGGATGCCCTGACAGAAACTGCCTTAGAGATCCCAGCTTGCAGAGAATCAAGAGTGCCTTCCCCACCCCCCAGAGAAGCCTGGGGCTTTGGTCATGACCATCAGGTTCTCCAAAATATTTATTTGAAGAATGATTTGCCAGTGCTGTTACAAAACCAGAATTCCAAGATTGCCTCATCTCAGCAGGTCACAGCAACGGGGCCATTTGATCTGAACACCAAGGAGGTTAGCAGAGAAAGAGGGAAGTGCCCTGGAAATATTGAAGAAGAAAGCCGTAATTCAGTTTACTTTTTTGTTGCTCAGAACAGACATTTTCTTTCATCTACTAGCACAAAAGTATGTGAATTTGAAAATCAAGTTGGAATTTTAAATAAACACAGTCTTTCAGCGCTTAAGGAGGGAGAAAAGGCCACTGTACAGTCCTATTGCAATGTTTGCTCAAGGCATTCTAGGTCTAGGAAGCCTCTCATTTATGAGTCTGAGGCAGATGAGGAAGAAGAGCAAGATCACAATGTAATCCTAAGACAGACTCAGGCCTTTGATATGAACAGGCAGTTTCCTTCTGGGCCCAGGTCTGATTTCATCTATGAAACCATCAATTTAGCCCTTGACAAGGACATGCTGGGGGAAACTGCTATTTCTTTGCAGTCCAGATCAGTACATCGTAGAGTAAGTGGCTCAGAGATGATGGCCCCAGATGAGAGTCCAGCCCACAAGGGTAAGAGGAAGAATGAATTTGGTCTTCTTGGGAAAGTTCTTCATTCCAAAGGCAGCTCCAAAGAGTTTAAGCTTCCACAGGCAGAGTCTGCATATGAAAGATTCCAGTCGGTTACATGCTCTCAGGAAAAAAACCTGAGTGAATGTAAGGGCCCTGGAAGGTCACAAGAAATGGTAAGCCCCAAAGAAGAACCTTCTAGAAAGAAACAGAATAAAAGAGTCAACAGTGCTGAGGAAATGGCCAGGCTAATTAGGAGTGTAATACAGCTCGAAAATGGCATCTTGGAAATTGAATCCAAGCAGAATAAGCAGCTAAATGCTTCCCACACACTGGGAGTCAGTAAGGAGTTTATATTCCAGAACTTGAGGGACCAGGAGATGGCTGACCATGTCCTGAGGCCAGGCAGCTTTGGAAACCACCTGTCTTTGAAGGATCAGCCATCTTCTCCAAAACAGACAGATGATGTTACCTTTAGGGATAGCAAAGCTGGAGAAATGGAGGTTAACAGTAGCATTGGGAAAAGTCCCCAGGTCCAGAAAATCACCTTGTACCCCTTCAAGTCAAGGGAATGTGTACAAGACATTAAGTTTGCAAAAGAACACACTCACCCAGCTGTATTAGACAGACCCTCCTGGGACACGTGTGATGATGTAGGGACATGTACAGCTTGTAGAGAGTTTGCAGACACTTGTGCTGATCCAAGAACCAAGGCATCAGCTAGTGCTCTGCCATTGCAGCGGAGTGCCAAGATGTCTTCTGAGAAGGAGGGCGAGGCGGGGAATGCATCCCCAAGCCCCAGAGGGCAGCCCTGTGGCTTGGGAAGTCTTGAGGAACTGGAAACTGTGAAAAGTTTTTGGGAAAGCCAAGTTGTCAAATGTGTAAATAGTTCTAAGCAAGAGGAGCCCAAAGTTCAAGGCAGAGTTGAGGAAATGGCTGTGCAAAGAGGAGGGAGCCTACAGGTGGAAAACACAGTGGCCTCATCAACTCAGAAACTTCCTAGCCCAAGCCAGCATTGTATGGGCACATCTTCCAGCCAGGAGATTGACCCATTGCTGAGCCAGCCAGACTCCTCTGCGTTTCTTCATGGAGACCTGAGTAATACCTTGTCCTTGAATTGTCCAAGGCTGCCAAGAGACTATCTTCATGCACGTGATACTGTAGGCATCTCTTCAGTTGGCTATGTGCTGGATCCCACAATGTTGAGAATGCCTAACAGTCCCTTGGTAACTGGAGCAGGGAGTCAGAATCAGAGTGGAGAGCCCCAAAGCCACAGTCCTCAGGGAGATGTTAGAGGGGACTCCTCCTTGGCACACTCTGCTTGGTGTGGGTCTGTGATATCCACAGCCATGGGATCTCCTGGTCAATCCCATGTATCAGAGGGCATTCCCGTGGGGGCAGAGGGCCACAGATCAGCAAGTACCCAAGACCAAGGAGGGGACCTCAGAAGCATCTCAATGGGCTTGAGTCCCAGAGAGGGTTTTGCTTCTGAAGCTGAGGCAGCTGTACAAAGAGGAACAGAAAGAACCAGTTCCCTGAACAGGGTCTCTAGCCCACTTGAAAAGAAGGCCTGCTGCCTCTTAGAAGAGGGTAATAATCAAGGCCGGCAGGCGAGGCAGAAGGCAGAGAAGGAGGCCGAGAACCTTGGTTCTCCTAGTGGTACTTTCTCAGCACCTGTGTCCCTGCCAAGGGTGCCTCACCTAGAGCGCTGTGCTCATATGTCCACGGGCCTGGCTGTGTTGGAGGAGATCAGACAAGCAAAGGCCCAGGGACAGCAGCTTCATGACTTGGGGGCTGGAGGTAAAATTCTTCCTTACTATGAGACTTTATTAGGACCTGAATGTTCTTCAGGGGCCCCGGGTAGGTCTCAGTGTCCACGAAGGGACCAGTTAGTATCAGACAGGATGAGGAATGAGGCTGAAGCGCAAGGATTTCAGGTGGCATCTTTCTCTGCTGAATCAGGACATCTGTTGACTAATGAGAGGAAAGTTCCTCAGGCCACACCCCTCCCTTTCAGCTTTCAACATCTGCACAACACGGAGGCTAAAACAGGGCCACAGCATCCCTCACAGACTTCCTCCCATGTAGCCCCAACTCTAGGCAAAAGCCATTGTGCTGGAGAACTGAGACATTTTCTGGGAGCTGGTGAACAGTTTGTATGTCACTCTTGTTCTGAAATCATAGAGAAAAAGAAAAAAGCAACCAGAACACCTTACTCTTCTGATCCTGTGGGCTCAGGCAGTTGTCCTTCAATGGCTGTAGGAGACAGGAGGGAAATACCAGAGAAAGTAGTGGCTCCCTTATCTTCTTGGGCCCCTAATGATGACCCTGGTGTGATTCCACGTCAGGGAAGCCAGTTAGGTCTGTGGGACACTGCAGAGGCCATGTGTCCTGATTGTCAGGAGCGCAGCCCAGCGCATCAAGAACCTAGAATTCTAGATACCGCTTGTAGAGGAGGTTCAGGTAGTTTCTTAGTGCCTGCACAGGGAGGAAAAACAACCTATTTTGAAAGTCAGCTTTTGACCTGTGACGTTCAGAATTCTGTCAGCCTCTCAGCGAGTACCCAAGACTACTCCCAATGCCTTGAGGCTTCCACTGGCTTAGAAGAAGGGAGGGCAAGTCCCAAACAGGGTACCATCCTGCCTAGAGCCCTGAGAAGCGTTGAACCGGAAGCTCCCTTGCAGCAGTGTATGAAGTGGAAGGAGACTGTTGGCTGTGGGCTGGCAGGAGCCTGCAGTGCTGGCAGCAAACATCCCGGGCTGACTCCGTTGCCAGATCAAAGACCTAGCCCAGGTCCTGGGGGAGTTCAGGAGGAGGCCCAGTGCAGATGCCCACAGCAGACTTCCTTTTGTGTTGTCTTCTTAGGGAACATTGAAAGCAGCAGGACTCTTAGTCCATCTGGGGGGCAGGAAGACAGCAGAACAACTCCTTGCCGACATCTGTGCAGTCCTCAACCCGCTGCTTCTCTTGCCTGTTTCTCCCCACCCTCCACTTTGCCGTGTTATAGGGATGGTGACCTGGGAAAAGGGAGTTCCAAGGCTGCCCCACACACTCTCCAGCCACCCTGCATAGTGCCTTCCAGACCCTTTGGAATGAATGAGAGAGGAGAGAGCTATTCTGGGGAACTTGAAGTGCTCTTGGCACCTGGCCTTGAGCCCACGGGCATTCACGGAGAATTTGGGCCAACAGACAGCAGCACTCAGGAGCCTTCTGCTTCTGCTGCTGTCCTATCTCTGGCTCAAGGGGGCACATCCCCTTCTGCCTCTCATGTGGGGACAAATTCACTGAGCCACTCAGTGGCTAATGGAAGCTCAAGGTCAGTAGAGGATCCTGAGAAAAAGATTGCTGAGAAGAAAGCCAGCACAGAGCTTGAGGCTGCCGTTTCCTCTGTAGGCTTGTGCTCTGAGCCACTGAGGATGTTTCAGGACAGCTCTGGAGGTGGCCAGAATGCACAAGAGTCTCAAACCAAGCCAGAACCACCTTTAACAACTGAGAGACCACACACCCTGGATTTAGGTGAAGGGTCTATTGAGAATGAGCTTCTGGGGGAACCACAGCATGGATATTTAGGAAATGCAATCCAATGCCTTCCAGAAAAGCCACAACTTTCCACTAAGTCCAGAGGTCACAGTGGCTTGGATCCCCAAGCCAAGTTTGTAGCAAAGTTAAAACACATCTCCAGACACCAAGCTGACAGTCCCTGGGAGGAGGAAGAGCAGCAGAAAGACCAGGCTTCGGGTGGTGGTAAAGAACCTGCCCAGGGCAGGAATTCTCAACCTTCCCAGGAAGGTGGTTTGGACAGCTGTCAGATTAGAGATGCAGGCAGAGAGGAGGCACATGCAGCTCAGCCCTCTGTATCTAAGATGTTCTCATCAGTCTTCAAAGACTCAGCTACCATGCCTTTGGGGCAAAGTGGAGCCCCACAGCCCACACCCCTGAGCCCTGGCCTGCCCGCCTCTGGCAGGGAGCAGCTGGCTCCCCCCAGTGGGTGCTCACTTCCTGTGATTGCAGTTGTCTCTGACCCCAAACACTCTAGGTCCTCCCTTAAACCACAGTTCTCTGTGGTCAGCTCTTCCCGGTCTCTTCAGGAGCTGAACATGAGTGTGGAGCCTCCTTCCCCCACAGATGAAGATACACAGGAGCCTAACATATTGTGGTTTCCACATCCCAGGGACTATTTCTCAGGTAATTCAGCAGTGAGAACATCTCTGAAAGCTGAGGGCTGTGGTCAGAAAGCCTCATCTAATTTGGACAATAGCACTGCTGGTCACTGGCCCCCGAAACCTGCCACTCCTCCTTACCCAAGGTCATCAGCTCTCTCTTGCATGCCAACCCCTGATTTTATGACCAGCTGGACGTCTAGTACCCGGGAAGAGGCCTGGCAGGAAAGTCCAGAGAGACCGGTTGGCCAGGCCAGGCCAGAAAAGTGGCACTCCAAAGCGGACAAAGGAATGTTACACTTTGACTCCAGTGACATCAATCCCTACATCCTATCCTCCAGTCCAGAGGGGCCTGTGCAGATCGGCTGGAAGCAGTATGTGTTTGGCAGTGCAGTGGATGTCTCCTCTGGCCAGACAACCCAGGGCCTGATACCGCCAAACATGGCCCGTTGTTCAAGCATGGACAATGGCCTAGAATGCCAGAACTCTCCACTCTACTCCCACCTCAGCACCTGTGCCAATGCCCGGGACCTGTCGAGCCCACACAGCATTGGACATGCCCGGGGTTCACGTGAGGCCTGGGAAGTATGGGGTTCCTCACGTGCCTTGGGGAACCTCCACATCCTGAACAGCCCTGAAGGAGCAAGCCCCAGTAAGGGTCCTGACAAGAGAGCCCAGTTCCTGGGCACCCCTGATGAAGCAGGCTGGCTGAGGAGTGAGCCCCTCTTGGCTGAAGGAAGTGCTGCAGATCCAGTAGATGAGATTATGCTGCTGTATCCATCAGAGGCGGGTCGTCCTGTGGGACAGTCCGGGATGGACACCTCGGAGCAGGGCACACAGACCCTAGGGTGTAGTCTCTGCTGGAGCTCTACCGACATCTCTGCTCAGCCAGAAACCAGTGCAGTGCCAGTCTCTGGTCTGGTCTCCTGGACCAGCATGCATAATCTGTCTCTCCACCTCTCACAACTGCTGCACAGCACCTCAGAGCTGTTGGGGAGTCTCTCACAGCCAAGTGTGGCTGAAAAGGAACAGAACATCAAGAGGGAGACCCCAGATGAGGTGACCCAGGCCTTTATGATAGATGGCTGCACTCAGACCACCATGGACAAGTGTATCCAAACTGACCTGGCCTTACCACCTCTGCACTCTCAGGCCCCAGAGGCCAACCCTCAGGAGGTCAATGTGGTCCTTGAAGTGCTGGACTCAGATATTCCCACCATGTCTCAAGAGCAGAGATATGTCATGGGGACACTTCGGAAGATAGAGGCAGAGGAAACAGCATGGAAAATGGCAGAGCCTTCAGAACTTCAGGAAGAAAGTACCCACTGCAGGCCCCAGAGCCTTCCAGCACCCCCATCCCACTTGAGGTTTCAGAAAGCTCACTTTGGGCAGAACCTCCCTTCTGTGAGCCCTCAGGCTTCTCCTGATGCCTCCCTACCTCCCACCTCCCAGCCAGAGGAACCCTCTGGCCTGGCTGTTGGTAGCCCGAGCCTCAGTGGCTCCCAATCCCCAGAGCCCTGCCCCAGTGCTGCAGAGTCCGTCAGGGATCCTAAGGTTGAGACGGAGCTGGGCACCATGGGTATGTTGTTGGTGGACAGGGCCTCCTCCCCAATCCTCACGCTTAGTGCCAGCACCCAGGGGTTGGGGTTCCCGGCAGACTCTTTGTCTGCCACAGCCCCCTCAGCTTGTCCTCTTGAAGGCCACCAGGAGCTTGTCTCCAGCCCAGACCTTCTCCTTGACACCTCCAGGCCTCCAGTGGATAATCATTCTCAAGCCACTGAGGAGTCAGGTGGCTCCCAGAGAGTGGGGGCTCCATGTGGGGAAGGCAAGCATCCCTTAGAAAGGAGTGATGGCAGGTCATTCCTTGAGGGAAGCTCCCCAGGCAGCCCACCACAGGGCCCGAAACTCCAATTCTGCTTGTTAGAGCAGCCGCCTCCGCAGCTTCAGCCCAGGACCACCACCTTGGTCCAAAGCGGACTGCCACCACCCTCACTGAGGAGCAGGGGCCAGAGGCTGGCTGATGGCTTTGTGCCGGAGGACCTGGCTTCCTCAGAGTGCGGCCCAGTGAGGAATAGGGGTCCAAGTCAATGGCAGAGCAAGACAGAAAATGGTGGTGAGAGTTCAGCATCTCTGGTGGAGCCACAGCCCACTCTGGACTTCTCGCCTTCAAGGGGAGGCCTCCAGCCCCTCAGCCCCTGCCCTGCCTCTGAGTTGACTGATAGAGCAGGGCTCCAGGGTTCCACTTTGGGCCCGACCAAGGCCTGCCAGTCTGAGGTGCTGCTGCGCTCCGGTTCCCAGGTGTGCATGGCCCCTGAGCCCCAGCATCACGGCCTGAGGGACTTCCCAATGCATAACAAATTTACTCATTGGCATGGGGTTCAGGATGGCTCTCCTGGGGGGCTAGGTGTGATGGAGTCACTGGGGACCAGATGTGATCTGAGCTCTGGAGAGCAGGGACAGAAGCCCCTACAACCTCCTGACGACCAGAGCCAGGATACTCAGTGGTCCCAGAGGGAGCCGATCCCCCTGCAAGTTGGGGCCCAGAACCTCTCACTCAGCATGGAACTCACAGAAGCGAAACTGCACCACGGCTTTGGGGAGGCAGATGCCCTGCTGCAGGTGCTGCAGAATGGGACAGGGGAGGCATTCGCTGCTGAAGAGCCTGTGCGGTCTGCCTGGGAGGAGCTCTATGCCCGGTAAGGGCCCCCAGCCTGGTGGGGTAGGGCAAGAGTTGGGCTGAAAGAGAATCAGAGAAGGCTAATAGCTGGCTATTCCTTTTTCCTCTGCTAAGCTCTGGGATCTTCTGGGAATCAGAGGTAGATCTTAAGATGGAGAAGGGCATTCAGGGCCAGCTTAAGTGAATCAATCACATTTTGTCTCAGGCAAAAACAAACGATTGAGACCCTCCGGAGAGAGCGGGCTGAACGACTTCAGAACTTCCACTGGACACGGAACCTCGGTCCCCAGAAGCACCTGAGCCTCCTGCCCAACAGAGATCTCCCCACCCGGGACCCTGACCTACCCAGCAGGCGCAGAGAATACCTGCAGCAACTGAGGAAGGATGTTGTGGAGACCACCAGGTAAGAAGGGTGGACCCAGAACCCCGCAGAGAGCAGGTTGTGTATAGGGTGAGAGGGCTGTGGGGAGCAGGGCCTGGAGAGTGGAGGTGCAGCTTCCTTTGACAGGAGTGATTCCAAGAGTGGGTCCCACACTCCTGTGGGCAAGTGGAGGTGACCATGGGAGAATGGGGCAAGGAAAAGAGGAGGATGTGGGAGGGAATAAGTGGGGGCAGAGGTAATGGGAGAGGATGGGCAGAGTGGCTGTGACCTACCATGTAAGACAGTAGGCCTGAGTCTCAAAATGGGTTGTAAAACGAAACTGTAGGCAAAGAGAGGATGGTGTTGGATAGGTCTGGGATGAGCAGGCCAAGGCTGTCACCCACCTACCCACAATGTTAGAGGGTATCTCTCTACCCTATGGTTTTCCTCAGGAGCCCAGGGTCGGCATCGCGGTCTGCTCACCCCGCCTCTGACATAGCACTGATGCTGCAAGAATACCAGCGTGCCCGAGAGGAGGCCAAGGTGGAGATTGCCCGGGCCCGGGCCCGGCTACGGGAGCAGACTGAGCAGGAGAAGCTGAGAATCCGCCAGCAGATCATCTCCCAGCTGCTGAGGGTGGGGAGTGGGGCAAGCCAGTGATGTCAGGGTAGACCTGGAGCCTGGGGCAGATGTCAGACTGGGTCAGCCTTCACTGGGGCTGCCTCTGAATCGGGATGTGGCATTTGGAGGAAGGTGTTGGACTCTTAGTACCAGCTCAAAGCTGTGCTCACTCTTTTTACATATCATCCTGCTCCGACCACTCCTGTCCCCAGGCCAGAGTCTGGGAGGAGGCAGCTTTGGTTTTTTTTTGTTGTTGTTGTTTTTTAAGATTTTATTTATTTATTAGAGAATGAGAGAGAGCACATGAGAGGGGGGAGGGTCAGAGGGAGAAGCAGACTCCTTGCCAAGCAGGGAGCCCGATGTGGGACTCGATCCAGGGACTCCAGGATCATGACCTGAGCCGAAGGCAGTCGCTTAACCAACTGAGCCACCCAGGCGCCCGGCAGCTTTGGTTTTTAGTTGGGGTCGGCATGTGGGGAGGCATGAGGGTTTCAGGTTGAGATGGGAGGTGCCGGGAGGTAATGGGTGCTGGGGAGGTGAGAAGGGGTGGTGTTCAGGGAGGAGTGGGTAGTGGGTAAGGTACACCAGAAGCTGGTTGACAGCCCCCTGTCCTTCTCAGGAAGAAGAAAAGCTGCACACCCTGGCCATGTCCAACTCCCTGTGTACCAGCTCCAGTGGAAGCCTCTCCTCTGGTGTTACCTCCGGCTACAATAGCAGCACAGCCTTGCCAGACCAGCTCCAGTCCCCAGACAGTGTGGTGAGTAGGCAGATGCTAGCAGTGAGCCAGGGGCAGACCAGAGGCAAGAGTTGGGGCAGGAAGTTCTCCCTCCTGGAGGCTGCTGCTGACATGAGCCCTTCTTGTGGATGATAGATAGCGTTTGGTTTTCCCTTTAGTTTTGTCTCCCACTCCTGTTTATTCATCCAACAAGTGTTTATTTTGTAGGTAGTATTTTAGGCACTGGGGATATAGCAGTGAGCAAAACCATTCTTGTCCTTAAGCCTGTTAGAGGGCTAAGTACAGCTTATTTTGTGATTATTTAATCATCATCGTAGTAAGTTATATGAAGAAGGGGTTCTACGCCAACATCAAACAGGATCTGATCTAGTCTGGTAGGTCAGCAAAGATGGTCTGAAGAGGGTGCCTTTAAACTGCGACCAGGAAGGGTGAGAGGCAGTGAATAGAGGAAGAGCTTAGTGCTGGGGTGTCAGGTGTCAGGAGAGATGGGGGTGGGAGCACAGTCTTCCAGGCAGAGGGCTTGGCAAGTGAGGCCCTGAGGGAGGAAGAGTTGGAGGAACTGGAAGAAGGCTGGTGTGGCTGGACAATAGTGAGACAGGAATGACTTGAGGAAGGACCAGGAAAGGGAAAATCACATAGACTCTATTGAGAATTCTGGCCCTTTTTGGATCCATGTGCTCATGTTACTTCCCAGAAGTTGCTGTAAAGCTTTGAAGCAGGGGAGCAGGACGATGAGATTACAGGAGAAGGGGGCAGAGCAGCTGTGGGTAGAGCCGTTGATGACCATGGCAAAGCCCAGTGAGAGGTGCCCCTCGCCCAGCCAGGAGCCCTGCCAGTGAAGACGAGCACAGAGGGTGCCGTGGACAGAGACGCAGGAGCCTATTGCCTGTGAGGAGGGGACAGGGTGGATCCGGGGACAACACACACTTCTGGCTTGAGCAGCTGAAGGGGCCGTGATGGCGACAGTGTGTGGAGCATTGGAGGAGGACAGGTTTTGTGGGGAAGATCGTGAGTCTGGTTTTGCACTTACTGGGTTTGTAGTGCCTGTGAGAAATCTGAGGGGAGCCGTTGGAAATATAGATCTGGAGCTTAGAGGTAAGATCTGGCTGGGGATATAAAATTTGAAATTTGTTTTCTATTAAACTTCACATAGTAAAAAAAATAATATTCAGACAGTAGCAAAGGACATACGATGGCAAGTTCATCGTTCAATCTCCTGTTTGCCCTCCCCAGAAGCAATCACACACCAGTATGGTGTATATTTCCAGAGGCATTCTGGAATACATTCTATGTTTTAGTATCTATAAGAATGTACGTATCTTTTTCTTTAAATTTTCTTCTTATATATATTTTTTCTTTCTATTTAAAATTTTATTTCTTATATTTTTGTTATATATATATATTTTTAAATTTTTTTTTTTTGAGAATGTGTGTATATTTCTAAAACACATGAATGGCAGCATACTGTACCTGCTTTGCCCCTTTACATCCTGAAGAATGTCTTTTGGACAGCACTGCACACCAGCAAATCTCCTGCTGACTTATCCTTTTTAACAGCTGAAGTAGTGTTTCCTTTTTCTCTTTGCATGTTTTTAAATGTAGTGTTTTGCATAGATAATCTATTCATATGGTATTTCTACCATTCATGTGGTAGAAAAGACAAAAAACGTAGACATCTATGAAGGTAGATAGGGAAGTACCTGTTCCTGTTGCCTGAGAACCTGGTCCTCCTCCTTTAGCCCACCCAAGGGAACAGTGCTGCCGTGCAGGGGGGCTTGACTTCAGCCTTTTGCTGTTATGTATGAACAGTGCTGCAATAAGTAACTTTGTGCATGTATCATTCCACACATGTGCAAATATATCTAGAAGTGGACTCCTACAAAGAGTATGTGTATTTGAGATCTTAATATTGACAAGTTTTACCTCACAGATATACCAGTTTATACTCCCACCAGCAATAGGAGAGAGACCCCTTACCCCCACACTCTCACCAACATGTTATCAAATGTTTGAGTTTTTGCTAAGCTATCTGTTCATATCTTTGGCTCATTTCTCTATTTTTTTTCTTATCGATTTCTGGAGCTCTTTGGCAAGCTAGCCCTTTGCCTGATAGGAATTATATTTGTCCCAGTTCTTGGTTCTCTTTTGACTTTGCTTATTGTGTTTGGAGCCATTCAGAAGGTTTTATTTATCAGTTTTCCTTTTCAGTGTCTATGTTATGATCATAATTAGAAATGCATTCTTCATTCCAAAGTTACAAAGAATTTCTCCTGTGATTTCTTCTGGAAATTATATGGTTTTATTTTTCATGTTTAAATCTTTGATTCAAAAAAATAAAATAAATCCTTGTTAATTTTGTGTGTGTGTATACACACACACACACACACACAGTATAAGGTGGGATCCAACTGTATTCTTCCTAGTTGGCTATCAAGTTGTCCCTTTAACATTTGATAGTTCCTCTGGATAGCTTGTCTCTGCTTCACCAGCTTAAGATGCCAACTTCTCTTATATAAGGCTTATAGTGTGTTTTACTACCTCTTCTTTTTCTGAGCTTTTTTTCCCCTTAAGATTATTTGAGAGAGAGCAGAGCGAAAGAGAGAGAACATGAGTGAGGGGAGCAGGCAGAGGGAGAGGGAGGAGCAGACTCCTCACTGAGCAGGGAGCCCGATGCGGGGCTCAATCCCAGGACCCTGGGACCATGGCCTGAGCTGAGGGCAGACACTTAACGGACTGAGCCACCCAGGCCCTAGAAAAGCCCTTTCTGAGCTTTTCTAGAGTATTTTTTCTTGTTTACTTTTTATATGAAATTTAGAATTAGCTTAACTAGTTCATTTATAAAAACTTGTTCATGTTTTTAATGGGACCATGTTAAATTTTTAAACTGACTTAGGGAGAAATCTCATCTTACGCTGTGGAATTTCCTAACCAATAACATTGTAAGGGCCAGCCACCTTTTTGTGTTTAAAATTTCCTTGACATGTCTCTCAATTTCTTGTCCGATTTATTCCTGTTTTATTTTGTTGTTGTTGTTGCTGTTATAACTGTGTTTTATTTTTTTGGTTCCTGTTGTTCTGCCTTTATATCTTCTGTCTGGTTGTTATTTTGTATGTATGAAAGGCACTGATGTGTGTTAGTTTTGTGTCCATATTGCTTTTTGGTCTGTTCTGTAGATCTGTCCTAATACAGTAGCCACTAGCATGGGTAGCTATCTTACTTTAAATGTAAATTAATTAGAATTGGATCATAGCTTTTGCTCTTAAGTCACACTAGCCACATTTCACATGCTCAGTAACCACATGTGGCTAGTGGCTACCATACTGTATAGCCCTGCCTTAGATTTTTTTCAGGTATATAACCACCTAATCTGCAAGTAGAGATGGTTTCACCATTTCCTTTCTAATTTTTCTTTCTTCTTTATTTTCTTCTTCTTTTCTAATTGCATTACCTAGTATTTCCAGCATAAATAAAATCATAGTGATGACAGTGAGCATCCTTGTCTTCTTCCAGGCTTTAATGGGAATGCTTCTAGTGTTTCTCCATGTAAGCTGGGTGCTAGTTTTTGAGCTGAGCTAGATATATTTTTCAATACTAAGTAAGTATCTATCTATTCCTATTTTACAGAGCATTCTTACATAGAATGGTTATTTCAGTCTTTGGAGATGATCATCTGATTGATGGGATAATATTGAACCATTCTTGCATTCTGGAATCAATCCTATAATACACTGTATATTTATGCATATGCTGTATTATTTTAATGTGCTGTCAGAGTCTATTTGCTATTCAGGATTTTGCATCAATATTTATGAGTTTTTTCCCTTTAGTTTATGTTTTTGCAATATGTTTCAGGTATGGTTATCAGTGTTATATTTCTTTTATAGGAATAAAATGTTCAGGAATAGTTAAAAAGTAATAGAACTTTATACCTATTAATTGTCAAAAATTAGAAAGTCAGATGTTGGCAGGACTTTTGGGGAAATAGGAGCCTTTATAGGTTCTTATGATCCAGCAGTGCTTGCATAGTTTATGAGGGGACATGTATGAAATTATTTATTAAGGCATTATTTGAAGTGATAAAGAGTTGGAAACCATTTGAGAATCCATCACTGGGAGAGTGGATAGATAAAATGTGGTTGATACAGGGCGCCTGGGTGGCTCAGTTGGTTAAGCATCCGATTCTTGATTTCAGCTCCATTCATGATCTCAGGATTGTGAGATCCGCTTTTCCTGGGCTTGGATCCTGCTTGAGATTCCCTCTCTCCCTCTGCCCATGCTGCCCCCGCCCCAGTACATGCATGCTCTCTCTCTGAAAAAAGGAAAAAAAAAAGTGGTCTGATGAGATCAGGAGTTGATAAACAAGGCTCTTTGGCCAGATCTGGCCCTCTGCCTATTTTGGTAAATGAAGTTGTACTGGAATATTGCCTTGCCCATTTATTTATGTGTTGTCTGTGATGGTGTTTATGTTACAATGGCAGAACTGAGTAGATGAAACTACTCAAATAGTCCACAAAGCCTCAAATACTGTCTAGACCTTTATAGAAAAAGTTTGCCAATCCCTGGTTTAGATTTTTCCATTTCTTCTGGAGTCAGTTTTGATCCTAATTTGTTAATTTCTGCTTTAAAAAGTTAATTCCTTTTTCTTGTGATAATTTCTAAGTCGTGTCTTGTGGTCAGTAGTTTTGTAGAATGTGTTTGCTATTTTCTAATGATTAGATTGAAGTTATGCATTTTTGGCAAGAATACCACAGAAACAATGTGCCCTTCTCATTTTTGGTTGCCAGATAAAGCAAAGAAAAACACAGGACATCAGTTAGAGTTTTAGACAAACAACAAATGATATTGTTGTGTAAATATGTCTCCTGCAAATGCCTTACCCTTAGTGCTTTATATCAGAGGGTGCATGATGTCAGTATGTCTTATTAGTGGTGTTAACCTTGAAGTTAGAGTGATGTCTGGGAGCTGTCCACTGAAAGTTACTATTTTTCTCTTTATAATTAATAAACATTTGGCAGATACTTTTTTTTTTTAAGATTTTATTTATTTATTTAATTGACAGAGACACAGCAAGAGAGGGAATGCGAGCAGGGGGCGTGGGAGAGGGAGAAGCAGGCTCCTGCAGAGCAGGGAGCCCCATGCAGGGCTTGATCCCAGGACCCTGGGATCATGACCTGAGCAGAAGGCAGATGCTTAACAACTGAGCCACCCAGGCGCCCCTCTTCTACATTCATTAATTAGAATTTTTCTGTAAGGATGTATTACTCTTCTCTCCCTATTTATTCAGTCATTTACTTTGTTCAGTTTGGTCTCATAAATATGTTATTCTGTAGGTTATAATCTAATACTGTCATTTTTTTTAAGGATTTTATTTATCTGACAGAGCGAGCGAGCACAAGCAGGGGGAGGGACAGAGGGAGAAGCGGACTCCCCGCTGAGCAGGGAGCCTGATGCGGGGCTCCATCCCAGGACCCTGGGATCATGACCTGAGCTGAAGGTAGATGCTTACCAACTGAGCCACCCAGGTGCCCCTCTAATACTATCATTATTAATTTCCTTGCTCAGATTGTACCAGCTTTCCTTATTTGGAGTTCTTTCACATTGAGTCTTGTGCCCTTATAATATGTCCCTCCTTTTTTTGAGCACTTCCTTTATTTTTTTTTTATTTTTTATTCTTTTTTAAAGATTTTATTTATTTATTTGAGAGAGAGAATGAGAGAGAGAGCAGGAGAGGGAGGAGGGCCAGAGAGAGAAGCAGACTCCCTGCGGAGCAGGGAGCCCGATGCGGGACTCGATCCCGGGACTCCAGGATCACGACCTGAGCCGAAGGCAGTCGCTTAACCAACTGAGCCACCCAGGCGCCCCTGAGCACTTCCTTTAATTCACTTATTCTTTTGTTGTTATAATTCATTGGCTTTTAGTACATTCACAGAGTTATGTATCCATCACCACAATCAATTTTTTTTTTTAAGATTTTATTTATTTATTTGACAGAGAGAGAGAGCAGGAACACAAGCAGGGGGAGTGGGAGAGGGAGAAGCAGGCTTCCCGCTGAGCAGGGAGCCTGATGTGAGACTCGATCCCAGGACCCTGGGATCACGACCTGAGCCGAAGGCAGACACTTAATGACTGAGCCACCCAGGCGCCCCACCACTATCAATTTTAGAATATTCTCATTACCCCAGAAAAAATCTCCATGGCCATTAGTCATCACTCCCCAAACTGATCATCCCCTAGCCCTGGATAAGCACTGCTTTCCACCTCTATGGATTTGCCCATTCTGGACATTTCATAAAATGTAATCATATAGTATGTGGTCCTTTGTGACTGGCTTATTTCACTTGGCATAATGTTTTCAGGGTTGTATTAATTTCCTAAGGTTGCTGTAAAAAATAACAGGGTGGCTTAAAACAACAGAAATTTATTCTCTCATACTTCTTAAGTCCAGGAGTCTGAAATGATAGCATCGACATGGCCGTGCTTCCTTCGAAAGCTCTGGGGGAAGAATCTGTTTCATGCTCCTCTCTGGGCTTCTTGTAGTTGGAGGCAGTCCTTGCCTTGCAACTGTAACACTCTGATCTCTGCCCCTGCCATCACATGGCTTTCTCTCTGTATCTCTTGGTTGTCTTCACTGCTCTTCTTAAAGGACACTAGTCATTGGATTTGGGGCCCACTCTAATCCAGTATGACCTCATTATACTTGATTACATCCAGTGTAATCCAAATAGGGTCACACTTATAGAGACCAGGGGTTAGGACTTAAAATATATCTTTTTTTGGAAGACAGTAACTGAACCCACCAGGGTTCATCCACATTGTAGCATGTATCAGACGATCATTCCTTTTTATGACCAATAACAACACATTGTGTGAATAGGTCACATTTTAATCATTCATTTGTCAGTTGATGGATATTTAGATTTTTTCCACTCTTTGCCTATTATGAATAATGCTGCTGTGAACATTCACATAAAAGTTTTTCTGTGGGAACTGTGTGTTAGGTCTGTGGGAAAGAGCTACAAGACATCTATGTATCTGCTATAAAACTATGTGAAAGACCTAATAGATTTTTAAAAATGTAGGTATGGGTGTATCCCAACAATCTGTACAATTCTAGGGTGTGACAGTTTAGGGGTGAATAGGATTTGAACTCATTCATGTTTAGAGGGTGTCTGAAATTGAGAACCAGGCAGATCCATCTACTCCAACCCTAAATGTGGATGTAAAGAAACTGGATCCCAAAGATTACAGGTGGGGGATTTTTGAAGTATGTCCATATTCAAATGGAGATCAAAGAAGCCCGACTGAAGGAACTCTGGACTCACAGTGACAACTGTGGATTGAAAAACAGTTCTTTTTAAAAGGGCTGTTTTGAAGATTATGATTCTGACTTTGGAGGAATTATGGTGGTTGGCATTAGAAGGAATCACACGTAAAATTCCTTAAATAAAAACTTACTGACTTAAAAAAAAAAAGTTTTGGGGCCACCTGAGTGGCTCAGTCGGTTAAGCATCTGCCTTCTGCTCAGGTCATGATCCCAGGGTCCTGTGATCAAGCCCCGAAATAGGCTTCTTGCTCAGCAGGAAGACTGCTTCTCCCCTGCCCCTTCCCCCTGCTCATGCACCCGTGTGCACACGTACGTTCTCTTGCTCACTCGCTCTCTGACAAATATCTTTAAAAAGAAAAAGGTTTTATATGGACGTATTTTTTCATGATTTTTGGGTATATACCCAGGAATTGGGTTGATGGGTCATAGGGTAACTGCGTGTTTCAACATTTTTAACAACTACCAGACTATTTTTCACAGAAGCTACACTATTCTACAGTCCCACCAGCAGTGTATGAGCACTGCATTTCTCTACATCCCGGCCAACACCTTTCTCTTTCTTTATAGTCATCCTAGTGGATGTGACGTGGTACCTCAGTGTGGTTTTGATTTTTGCATTATCCTGATATTTAAAGGCTTTGAGCATCTTTTCATTTGCTTACTAGCCATTTATATGTTTTCTTTGGATAAATATCTATTAAGATCTTTTGTCCATTTTATAATTGGGTTGTCTTTTTGTTGAGTTTAAGAATTCTTTATATATTCTAGTACAAGTCCCTTATCAATTATATGGTTTGTAAAAATTGTATCCCATTCTGTGTATTGTCTTTACACTTTCTGGTGATGTCCTTTGAAGCACAAATGTTTTGATGGTATTCACTTTATTTATTTTTTTATTTCCTGAGTTTTTGGTTTCATATCTAAGAAATTGTTGCCCAGTCCAAGGTTACAAAGATTATGCCTGTACAGGCATACGTGCCTTGTTTTATTGTGCTTCGCAGATAATGCGTTTTTTACAAATTGAATGTTTGTGGCAGTCCTGCGTTAAGCAAGTGCTGTTCTTCCAACGCTATTTTTCCAACAGCATTTGCTCACTTGGTGTCTCTTTGTCACATTTTGGTAATTCTTGAAATATTGCCAACTTTTTCGTTATTATTGTGTTTGTTATGATGATCTGTGGATAGTGATTATGACTCACTGAAAGCTCCAATGATGGTTAGCATTTTTTAGCGATAAAGTTGTTTTTTTTTTTTTTAAAGATTTTATTTATTTATTTGAGAGAGAGAGAATGAGAGAGCACATGAGAGGGGTTAGGGTCAGAGGGAGAAGCAGACTCTCTGCTGAGCAAGGAGCCCGATGTGGGACTCGATCCCGGGACTCCAGGATCATGACCTGAGCCAAAGGCAGTCACTTAACCAACTGAGCCACCCAGGCGCCCACGATAAAGTATTTTTAAATTAAGGTTGTACACATTGTTTTTTTAGACATAATGATAGTGCACACTTAGTAGACTATAGTATAGTGTAAACATCACTTTTTTATGCACTGGGAAACAAACCAAAATCATTTGACTCACTTTATTGTGATACTCACTTTATTCCGATGGTCTGGAACTAAACCTGCAATATCTCCACGGTATGCCTGTATTTTCTTTTAATAGTTGTATAGTTTTAGTTCCTACATTTAGGTCTTTGATCCATTTGAATTAATGTTTGTATACTAGTGAGCCAAAATTAGGGGTCGAATTTCATTCTTTTGCATGTGAATATCTAGTTGTCCCAGGACCATTTGTTCAAACAACTATTGTTTCCCCTCACTGAATTGTCTTGGCACCCTTGTCGAAGATGAATTGACCATCAATGTATGGATTTATTTCTGGACTCTGAATTTTATTCCATTGAATTATATGTCTGTTCTTATGCCAGTACCACTGTCTTGATTACGGTAGCTTTGTAGCAAATTTTGAAGTCAGGAGGTGTCCAACTATGTTCTTTTGCAAGATTGTTTGACTGTTCTGTGTCCCTTGAACTTTCATGTGAATTTTAGGGATCAGCTTATCAATTTCTGCAAAGAAGTCAGGTGGGATTTGGATTTGGATTGAATCAAATCTGTACATCAATTTGGGATATATTAAACATCTTAACAATGTCTTTCAATCCATGAACATGGGGTATCTTTCCTTTTATTCAGGTCTTCTTTGCTTTCAACAGTGTTTTATAGTTTTCAGAGTGTGGGTTTTGAATTTGTTTTGTTAAATTTATTCTTAAGTATTTTATTCCTTTGATGCTATTGTAAATGGAATTTTTCTTTTTTTTAAGATTTATCTATTTATTTGAGAGAGAGGAAGAGGGAAGGAGGGAAGGAGGGAAGGAGGGAGGGATAGGAGGAACAGAGGGAGAGGAGAGAGAGAATCCCCAGCAGGCTCCTCACCGAGCATTGAGCCCAATGCAGGGCTCCATCTCAGGACTCTGAGATCATGACCTGAGCTGAAATCAAGAGTCAGACACTTAAGCAACTGAGCCACCCAGGTGCCCCAAATGGAATTGTTTTCTTAATTTCATTTTCAGTTTGTTCATTGCTACTCGACAGAAATACAGTTGATTTTTGTATATTCATCTTGTCTCCTGTACCCTTGCTGAACTCATGTATTAGTTCTAATAGCTTTTTAGCAGATTCCTTAGGTTATTCTGTACACCAGCTCATAGCATCTGCCTTTATTGTTGTTTTTTTCTTGCCTAATTGCCTCGGTAGAATCTCCAGTTCAATGTGGAATAGAAGTACTATGAGAGCATACATCCTTGTTTCTGACGTTAGGAGAAAACCATCCAGCCTTTCACCATTAAGTATGATGTTAACTGTGTGTTTTTTTTGGATAATCTTTATCAGGTTCCCTTCCAGTCCTACTTTGTTGAGTGTTTTTATCACGAAAAGGTGTTGAATTTAGTCAAATACTTTTTCTGCATCTATTGAGATGATAGTGTGGATTTTTTCCTTTATTAACATGGTGTGGGGGCACCTGGGTGGTTCAGTCGTTAAGCATCTGCCTTCGGCTCAGGTCATGATCCCAGGGTCCTGGGATCGAGCCCCGCATTGGGCTCCCTGCTCGGCGCGAAGCTGGCTTCTCCCTCTCCCACTCGCCCTGCTTATGTTCCCTCTTTCGCTATGTCTCTCTCTGTCAAATAAATTAAAAAAAAAAAAATCTAAAAAAAACCCCAACATGGTGTATTACATGATTGATTTTTGTATGTTCAACTAAGTATATCCCAGGAATGGTGTATACTTGGTCATGTGTATATTGCTCTTTCTGTGATGCTAGATTCAGTTTCCTAATATTTTGTTGGTGATTTGTGTGTCTATACGCCTAAGGGGTATTTATCTGATGTCTTTGGTTTTGTGTCAGGGACTTACAGAATGACTTATGAAGCATTCCCTCCTCTTCTGTTTTTGGGAAGAATTTGTGAAGTATTGGTGTTCTTTAAATGTTTGGTAGATTTGAAGCTAATGAAGCTGATCTCATCTTGAAATTTTCTTTGTGGGAATTTTTTTGATTACTAATTCAGTATCATTAAATGTCTGTTCAGATATTGTTTCTTTTCGAGTCAGTTTTGGTAATTCCTGTCTTCCTAGTGATTTGTCCATTTCATCTAAGTTATCTAATTTATTCATATATAGTTGTTATAGCATTCATTGATTATTTTTTCATTGATGTAAATATTTAAAGCTAGAAATTTCTACCTGAGCCCTGCTTTAGTTATAGCCCATAAATTATTTTTATCTATTTTTTATAGCAGTTTTGCAATTTCAGTTTGTATTTCTTCCTTGATCCAGTTGTTGTTAAGAGTTTTTAAAAACCTTTTTTGGTAGAAAGGCTCTTGTGTTTTCTGATTTTGCTATTTTTAGTTTGTTGTGCGTTTGAGTATGTATGATTTCAGAGAAATGTGATTTCTATTTTTTGAATTTGTTGAGGTTTTTTTTGGTTATGAATATTCCCATGGACATCTAAAAAATTTTTTTTATCATCATGTCTGTGTGTTCTCTACTTTGAGGGTGAATATGTGTGTCTTTTCGGATAATCTGGAAGTCTTTAAAAAATTCTTTTCATGATCACTTTTATATCTTCAAAAGTCTTTATTGCTGGATTAGCAGTTTTCTTTTCACCCTGGTGATAAAACATGAGGAAATCAGTGTATTTGCACCTTGTCTTTTTGATACAGTATTTCTACGTTGTTTATAATGTTTGCATGCATAGAGATGTTCTTATGCTAGATTAAATGGACTCTACTCACTTCCAGTTATTGGCCTGGCATTCTTTCTACAAGAAGGACTCATGGGCACTTTCTCTAGGGTCTCTGAGTTCATATTTGAAAATGTTTGTTTATTGCTTTTATACTTAAATGAAAGAACATCTGTTCTTTGCTAGGTCAAAGGACACTTTAAATTTAAAATATGTAGTAAATGTTCCCAAAGTATGCCAATTTACACTCTTAAATAGTACCTGACCACTCTGCTAATGATTATTTCCTTTAGTCTTTGTCAGAGTGATAGGCATAAAATACATACTTCATTTTAGTTTTGGTTTGCAGTTCGGTTCTGCCCTTGTGCCTGAGATCGAGTGCCTTGTCAGGTACTTCAGAGCCCTTTGTCTTTGTGCTCTGGGCCCTGTATTATGTCCACTTCTTGGTTTTGGTGGCCCTTTTTATATTAAGAAAATTACCCTTTTGTGTCATTTGAGATACCAGGTTTTTTTTCCTAGTTGTGTGTGTGTTTTTATTTTGTTTATGATATTTATTACTACCTGGAAAATGTTAATTCTGTGTTGCCTAGTGTTCATTAGTCTTTAGTTTCATGGCTTCTGGAATTTGTGCCCTGTTTAGGAAGGCATAGCCCCACTATGAGATAATTTTTAAAAATTTATATTTTCTTGTAGTAATAATAAATTTTCCTCCACTCCATATATTTTGAGCCACAAATTATGAAGAATTTATATTGGCATGATGCATGAAATGGGTCTCTGATGTAACCTTTTTTTCACATGGCAGCCAGTTGTCTCAGCAATATTTATTGATCAATCCATGGATATTTAATTTTGGAAATCATCAGTGTAGCAGTGGGAGCAGATGGAATCCCCTAGGACTATATTATTGAGGGAGAAAAGAGGGCCTAGGCCTGAGTCTTGAAAGAATCCCAGAATAGCAGTTTTTGTTTGGGGAGGATGAGCCAACACAGGAAATCGGGGAGGAGCACCACAGAGATAGGAAGTGAGGAGCCTGGGAACTCAGGAATCGAGTATCTCAAGTGGAAGGGAGAGGCTGGCTGAGTGGAAGTTCTCTGAGAGGTTCAGTAAGATGGGGACTGGGAGTTGCTGATCAGATCCAGCCACATGGACATCACAGAGATGTGGGTGATTGCTCTTTGGCGGAGTGGTGAGGCAGATGCTAGGTTCAAGTGGGTTCAGAAGGGAGTGAAAGGTGGGAGATGGCAAATGGTGACAGTTCTTTCAAGAAGCATATCTGTGGGTGGAAGAGCAAAGACCCCTTTGAGGAAGGTTTTTAAAGGTGGGAGAGGTTTTTGCATGCTTCAGTGCTCATAGGAAGCATCCAGTGAAGAGGGTGAGGCAGAGGCAACAGGTGAAGGAGATGATCAGTGGAAAGTTCCCAAGAAGAGGGCACAAGACCTCAGTCTGAGACAGAGGGACCTGCCTAAAGTAGGAGAGACCACTTGTAATGTTGCAGCAGGAGGAATGGAGGCAAGGATGGAGGTAGAACTGTCTGTGTTCACCTCTTCTTGTCTAGAGTAGCAGTAGGTTAAAAACTGATGATAGAGGTGGGATGGATGGTACCTGTTAGGTTCAGCAGGAGTCAAGGTCATGTCCTTGAGTTGCTGGCTGAGGTAAAGGTGGGAGAAACATATTGCAGATCCAGAGGGTCATCCCCATCTGGTTCCAAATTAGGACCTTTGGCTTAGCTGCTGTATGGGGCATGGCGGGGTGGGGCGGGTGTAGAGGTTCTGGGAGGTCAGGCCCAAGGGTCAAGCTTCTCACAGCCCATTGCTCTCCCCCCACCCCCGCTTTCCACTTGGGCTTTGTTTGCTATCCCCCAAAACCCCGCCCCTCCCCGCGCCCCCCTCCTCTTCCCCCGGGGGGGGGGGGGCCCCCCCCCCCCCCCCCCCCCGCCCCAGCCCATACCCACTGATGCTCTGTGCTGGGACTTCTGAGGCTCTGTTTGTTCTGATCCCTTTTGGGAGCTCTCCTACAAGCTGTCTTTGAGCCTGTGGCTTAAAGCATAAGGAGAGATTGTCCAGGGACTGGTTTCTGTTGCTCTTGACTTCTTGGGGGCATCCAGCCTTCTGTAATCCCGGTGGGGAAGATCTTTTTGATTGAGCCTTTATGTTGGAAACTGTTGGCACAGTTCAGAGGCAGAGGAGATAATTCTGCATGGGCTTTCTGGTGCTCTGCTTTTCTCTTTATCTGCCTTTGATCTGATCCTGAGCATCTTCTTTTCTGCAGGGGGACATAAACTTGCCTGATTCCAGTGACTCCTGGATAGGGGATGTTCGGGGCAGTTCCACAGTGAGGAACAGTCACCTGAGTCTGGCCGGGTCCACCTGGAAGAGCTTAGCTTACAGTGAGTGGAGCGGGGTGAGGGCACATAGCTACCTGCCTGGTTTGGGGACTTCAGGGGCTGAGGTCTGCTAGATCCTAGGGAGTCACTAGCCTGAAGTTACCAGCCCCAAGTCACTGTCCCTCAGGAGGCTGTTGCTGCCCTGAGGCCTTGATGCTCATGCTGTCTCATGGCCTCTGCCCGTTCGTTGTAGGCCACAGAACCTCCCTGGGCAGCTGCTGCACTTCTCCGTCCAGCCTCTCCAGCCTGGGGATCTGCTCCTCCTCCTCCTATCAGGACTTGGCCAAGCACATCGTAGACCTCTCTGTTGCTGATGTGAGGAACTGTTCCCCTTGTCCCCATGGTTCCTTTATCAGACCTGTGCTGGGTGGGGAGGAGCGGAAATGAGGGAACGAGCAGGGCACATGAGGGCCAGCAAGGCTGCTAGCGGCTCTCCATGTTGACAGAAGGGGAATTCAGTGCATGCTGGCCAGAGCGAATGGCTAATCCAAGGGTCTGGGTTGTACTGTGCCCACTAATGTGGGTGTGACCCCTCTGTCTCCAGGTAATGGCTGCTTGCTCCGATGATCTGCACAACCTCTTCAGCCACCAGGCAGCAGCTGGCTGGAAGTGAGTGCCTTTGCCCAGCGTCTTGTCCTGGCCGGCTGTCTGTCCTGTTTGTCCTCTCTCCTTTCCCTTCTCTGCCCTGGCTTCCTTGAGTCCCTCACGCCGAGCTGCGACTCTCTGAGCCTGGAGCCCAGTTTTTACCTCTTCTTCCTCTTCCCCACCCTCGGTGTTCCCCAGCTATCAGGGTGAGGAGCAGGAAGTCCAGCTTTACTACAAGATGTTTTCTTCTACTCGGCATGGCTTCCTGGGGGCAAGCCTGGTGTCCCAGCCACTGTCGCACGTATGGGCAGCTGTGAGTGACCCCACCCTGTGGCCGCTGTACCACAAGCCCATCCAGACAGCAAGGCTGCATCATCGAGTGACCAACAGCATCAACCTGGGTGAGCCCAGGGAAGGCTTCCCATGGGCCGTGGCCACGGGACAGAGGGAGCAGGGTTGGAGGCAGCCCTCTTGGGAGGCCAGATACTCCGACAACCTCCAGATCACTCAGGCTAGGTCTGCCTGTCAGGTTGCAGAATGGTGGGATATTGGGGGTGCTTCTGGGCTGGGAAGTCCGTCCACACACCTCCTGACTCTCCCCATTCCTGACCCTCCAGTATACTTGGTGTGCAATACCACCCTGTGTGCCCTGAAGCAGCCGCGGGATTTCTGCTGCGTCTGCGTGGAAGCCAAAGAGGTGCCTGTCTTGCTGGTGGTAAAGACACTGTGGGCAGACCTTGGGCTGGAGTGCTGGGAGAGGCAGTCATCGTGGGCATCAGGTCCTCTGGGCAAAGGAGGTTTGGGCGGGCGTGAGGATGGCTTAGAGGCTGGCTGCACTGGAGCCTGTCCCTGTCTGACCGCCACCACTCTCTGTCCCCAGGGGCATCTGTCTGTCATGGCAGCTCAGTCTGTTTATGACACATCCATGCCGAGACCTAGCAGGGAGATGGTCCGAGGCGAGATCCTGCCCAGTGCCTGGGTCCTACAGCCCGACACCATGGAAGGAAAGGAGATCACCAGAGTCATCTACTTGGCCCAGGTGATCCTCCCTGTGTGGCTGGCGGCATGGAATGCCTTAGTTTGGCCCCGGCACCCCATGGGAGTTTTCTCTTGAGCTGCTCGACACCCTTCAGTGCCCAGGCCCTGTGTCCCAAGAGCCGGAGACTCGGGCTTCTTGAGTCACAGTAAGGGGGCGGTCAGTGGGGAACTGAGGCAGGAGGGGGACAGAGTTGCTCAGTCACCGAAGCACGCAGCGGCCTTTAGCCTCTCTGTCGCCAGCGTCCTCCGGAGATAGAGGAGTCATGACAAGGGAGGAGCCGCAGCCTCCGCAGAGCAGAGCGAGCACGACCCGGTCTGTTTCCTCTCTGCTCCCAGCTCCCCACCGTGACCTTCATCAGCGGGAGGGGAAGCCCGTGCCAAGATCTGAACAGCAGAGCCCAGAGGCCTGTAAACTCTGGAAGCGCAGACAGTTGGAGGAGCTCTTCCCATCACGACAGCTTGGGTGGCTCCTCGTGCCTGTCGGGTGCCTGGCACATTCTCCCACGTCCGTTCACACCTTCAGCTCTTCCCTCTCTGCTTAATTTCAGGTGGAACTTGGCGCGCCAGGCCTCCCCCCTCAGCTCCTAAGCTCGTTCATCAAACAGCAGCCGCTGGTGATAGCCAGACTGGCTTCCTTCCTTGGTAGTTAGCATCTTCCCGTCAAGATGATGCTGCAGAGACGCAGGCCCAGGACGTGCCAGTGATGCGAGGGTGGCTCTCGTCACTGTGCCACGATGCAAGGAGAGGCCAGGCTGCCGGCTGTGGCTAACCAGGCAGACAGCACTCAGACCGAGCTGCCGGCAAAGCCCCATCAGTACTTGGGTCACAGCTGGCGCCTCTGCAGAGTGAAGGGACCTGAGCTCCTGGCCCTGGCTGGCCAGAGTGAAAGAAGCTCAACTCACCGTTTTGGACTTCTCACCTTTCTTTCCTGTCCCTGGGACCCTGTGGCAGACAAGCTGCTCGAAGACCAGGATAAGCGAACTGGGAGAAGGCGGGACTCTGGCACCAAGCTTCCTTGCTCTGCCGGCCCAGCCCTTGCGCAGGGAGGGAAGCAAGCAGCCATTGGCCAGGACTCCTCGGAATCTGCCTCCAGCGTTCAGCTCCACTGTGGAATGGAGTATTGGAAAATAGCAAACCAGAAAAATGGTTTAAAAAAACAGCTGCACAAACCACAACAATGTTCAGAATCGTTTCTCCTTGGGTTTTTTACAAAATGCTTTATTATTAATTTTTGCTTCCCCCACCCCTTCCTTTCCCTCACAGGAGAGGACAGTTGGGTCTTTGCCTCCTTCAGAGTATTGAGCAATGCTCAGTCTTGGAGCTGTCACTCCAGAGCTCAGAATGGGAAGACCACGGTAGAAGCAGGTTGGACAGATTTGGGGTCAAGGAGGGGAATCTAGCTCTTTGAGGAGGGGTGGGGGTGGGCAGCAAGATGCTGGCTGCTGACAGGGCAAGAGGAATTTCAAAAAGCTGAAAAGTTGCTTTTCAAAGACTGGAGAGAAGATACTAGAACTCCTAGAGGAAGTATGTGATTTGTTAGGAGGAAACTCAGTTCCGTTCCTCACCTCCCTCAGAGCCTTGGCGCCAGCCTTCAGTGGTCTCTTGAGCATCCATGCTGCTGGGGTAGGATCGCTATTCTAGGAGGGGGTGGGGAATGGGCTTGGTTTTCTTGTACCTCAGCCTGGCTGAACTTGAGCTTTGAGTATTCTGTATGGTTATGTGGAAGTGGTTGGGGTGGGAGAGAGTCCCAGCTTCCATTCTGGTGCCTACAATCTTTGGTGGAAGAGGGTGACCATATGGGGTTTGAAAAGATGTGGTGAAAAGGTCCGTTTCTGTATGGTACAGCACAGATTTCTTTAGAAGTGTTTGCAGGATTTTTTTTCTTTTACCTCAGATTGTTACTTATGTAAGATTGATTGAAGGCTTTTTAAATTGCCTTTAAATGTATTTTTCTGGTTAATGTTTTTGGTATATTTAACACCCTATTTATGTACTCGCATCTCTTTTCACATAAATCTCTTAAGACTATTGATTGAAAAAGTCAGAACACTTGCAAATTAGA
Source organism: Mirounga leonina (assembly GCF_011800145.1). Lineage (NCBI taxonomy): Eukaryota > Metazoa > Chordata > Mammalia > Carnivora > Phocidae > Mirounga > Mirounga leonina. The sequence goes on from NW_023270839.1 coordinate 19,583,185, forward strand.
AGTCCGTGGTGTCCTTTCATTTAGTGAAGACTACTGTATCATTTGAGCTCAGAATTTAGCCTCGGTATGATGATGGCAACGAGATGATGATGGCAACAACTGCTCATGGCCCTGTTTCAAGCTATATGGTTCACACTAATATACTGAGTTCTTGCCATGAGCTCAGCAGGACTTTGCTTGTGAACAGCAACCCGAGCAGTTGGCCAACTGGAGCCTGCTGGAGCCCAGATATGCACGTGAGAGAGGATACCAGAGCAGGCACTGCCCTGCATTGGCGACCACAACCCCCTGGAAGGAAGCTCTTTAACAGGTGAGCACCTCTGGGCTTCTGGGCAGAGCCGCCATTGGGAATCTGAACATATGGGTTACCCAGAGGCGACCCTATCCCCTTACTGTGAGAGCCACACACCTGGCCTGAGTCAGCAATCTAAGGAATATTGTATTCAAAAAAGTCCAGGGACCCAGCTCTAAATGATCATGAGGAAGTCAAATTTTGGTTTCGATGGGTGGTGCTCAGACTTCATCAGAGTCACCTGGAGAACTTGTTATACCCCAGAGTTTCTGACTGACTGGATCTGGAGAGGGGCCAACATACGTGTATTTCTAGGAAGTCCTAGGTGATTCTGAGGCTGCTGGTCTGGGGACCACACTTTGAAGACCACTGTTTTAGACAATTCGTAGAGAGAGCAGATACACAGAAAGGGACCTGTTTCGTTCACTAGTTCATTAGCTGCCTGTGCTTCCTAAGTTTCTCTTACTGCCTTTAAGATTCACACAGGCCCCTGGTGAGTTTCCCAAATTGGGCCCGTGCTACACTGAACTGAGTGGGCTTGAACCCAGCATCCATGGGGCTTCGGGCTTGCCTCCGGCCCTGCCCACCTGTCCCGAATCCATGGGGAGCTGCCCAGCTACAGTGGCCGCTGCTTACCTCGGGGCTCAGCTTCCCAGGGTGGTGCTTGCATTCAGCCACACCTAGTGGGCACACAAAGATAAAACCCTCCTTAAAACGATTTTGGTTCCCAGGCATTCAGCACTTCTGAATTTGCTACAGTATCAAATGGATTTAAAGGACAAAGATAGTCCTTTGAAAATGAAGCGATGGTGGAAGGAAGGTTCAGTTGCCAAAACCTGTGAAAGGAGCAACTGGGAGGAGAGGTGGGAGGGAAGGCGCCGGGACCAGGTGGTGATGGAGGGATCCTTCTGTGCTGCTGGCCACCAGGAAGGACTGCCCCCCAGCTTTCCTAAGGTACCGCAGCAGGCCCCCTTGGCCCAGAGAACCTGACGCTTCCTTGGGTCGGCCTCTTTTGACAGCTGTGCACTTTTCCCCCAGGAAGTACACATGGAGAACAGACAGGAGTTTTGCAAGACATTTCCAGAGGGTTCCCGGAGTACCGTCTCCTTCTTCCAGCACAGCCTGAACCTCTCTGAGCTGCTGATGCAGAAAGACCATGAATTTTACAGGAGCGAACTTCATGCACATTATCAAGGTAGTGCTTTTTAGTCAAAAATCAATGGATCAGTTAGAGACACACAGAATACTTCTGAGCCAAACCACATACCCCCAGCCCTAACGAAACAAGCCTAACAAGGGCTGCCCTGCCATCTAGTTTGTTAGAGAGTAGCTGGTGAGTGGAGACTTTGCATATTAACTTAACCTTGGAGTTGTACAGAAGTCACTACTATTGGCAAGGAGTTAGCAGGGCCCCAGGCTCTGACATGAGGGAACATTTAGGCATTGCTAAGTGGCCAGGCCATTAGTAGAGCTCTACCCTGTCAGTGCCCACCTTCAAGCGCACCTGGGACTTTGCAGCCTGCTAAAGGAAAGGGTCAGGTGAAAATAACTAGACAGGAAGCCCTTGATAAAGAAAAGAGTTTATTTTAAAAAGCTCTAATGTTCTGCCCTGTGCTTGGCCCCTGGATGGAGCTACGGCTGAGAGTTAGTACCTGTACAGGGCTGAAGGCAGAGAAGGTGCAGGGTCAAAGCTGGGTTTCTGGCGGGTCAGCCCCACCTCACGTACTGTGCATTTTTAAGGAGATGGCAGGCGGTCCAGCTCCTGGTGGTAAGAAAATGTCGACTCCCAAGATTCATGTGTTAACTTTACCCACAAGTTAAGCAGAAGTCATTTGCCTCTGTCATGATTTCCAAACCACAAAGTTTTAAGGGACAGTGGGGTAGCAGCAAATGGGGCTCAAGTCCTGTGTCGTCAAGCCCACACATGTCATTTAATAATCCAAGTAATAAATGCCAACTCTTCTGCTCCAGGACTGGAGTCTCTCTCTAGGCTTTGCCATCATAATCCTGAATCAGGTGAACTCTCCTCCCTGTAGGACTTGGGTGGTGAGCCTGCAGTCGGGATGCCAGGCAGCCCCACACTTCCTTCACACATGAGCAGGAGGCCTGACTACAGACTTAGCTACTCCTTCCTCAGCAAGGGTCAGCAGTGAGCACTCAGAGCGGGGCGTGGGGGCCTCCTCCTGAGGCATAGTCAGCCGGGGTTCGGTCAGACACCCAAGACACGGCTGCTCCCCAGCCCTAGCTCTGGGCCAGCACAGTTCCCCGATTTGTTTGCACCAGCTCACAAGCTCTTAGCTGGAGTTCTGGCATGTGGGGCTCAGCTAGAAACAGGTGGAACAGTGTCGCTAATTCTTCGGAGAAGTCCTGGAATAAGCAGAAGGATGACAGACAACACTGACTGATACATAATTCTGGATGGTACATCCTTTCTATTAAAAGTCAATCCCCAGTATCAAGCCCTAGCTAACCAGTGAGTAGACAACCTTATTTTTTCCCACCTGCCTTCTACACTGAAATGGATGTGACCCCTTTTCCCATGAGTACTCTGGGATGCTCAAGTTCCAGCAGGGAGAGTGAAATCTGAGAGCAGACTCAACCATGGAGTGACTACTTCACCACCACCATGTTTCGTCTTGACAAACCGTAGGAGGTATAAATCATTCTGCCCTAGATCACAATAACTTTAAGTACCAGCTGAGATTAAAATCTAGGTTATTCTGATTTTAAAAACTCCTACTCACTGTGCCACGCTGCTTTCCAACTAACTACCTGCCTTCCCTCTTCCCTCCTCCCTCCCTCCACGGACACAGTCTTTCATACAACACCCACTCAAATGTGAAAAACGCCCTCCAGAACAGCCATGCCATTTCAGGGCGGTCCTGAAGATACCTGACAAAATCCACTCGGATTTGGGAAGATCCTAAGAATGCCTGGGCCCCATCACTTGCCTCATTTCAGGATAAAAGGGCATAGGACTCCTGTTCTCCAGCTAGGTATGAGAATATGAGGACTCCTTACCTTTGGCCACTGGGCGTCACGGAGGCTACCCAGGCAGGCCTCTATCTCTGTCCGTCCCATGAGACCTTTCTCTACCAGCTCCCGGAGCAAGAAGAGCAGCAGGTCCCACTGCAACACACACGGAGGTGGTCAGGGTGGCTAGGACCGTACAGCGACCCTGGCTGATCCAAAGGACAGCAAACTGCCGCAGAGGCTGCCTGGAGCCCCGCTAGCGTGTCAAAAGAAACTGAGCACGGCTGCCAGAAAGGGGGAGTAAAGGAACCCCGCCCATGGCGGTGGGATAAGCACAGGACTGCGGAGGCTAAGGAGCCTGACTGCCCCCGGCTCACCTCTCTTGGCCGAGTGTCCGCCAGAAGCCCCACGTTCCTTGGGCTCAGCAGCAGCTGCAGCGGAACCGGCACCCGAAAGTCGTCCTTCCACAAGGAGAGCAGCACGTGCAGGAGCCTTCGAGCCTGCCCCCTCTCTAGCCTGCGTGGGGCCGGGGGCCCAAGGACAGGGATGTGGTCTGCCACTATGGGAAGAGAAGAAAGCCCAGCTTTAAGAGACAGAGGTAGGGTCCCCTAGCTGGCCCCTGGGAGGAAAAAGGGAACAAAGCTCTGTGTATCAAATCTTGCTTGTACCCGGCCCTGCGATCTGGGGGATCTGGCAAGAGCGTGATGTCATGAAAAGGAGCCATACCAAGGAGGGATGCTAAGTCCACAGAGCATTTCGCCAGATGCTGCTCCGCAGGTGGGCACAGGAACTGTGGGGAAGAGACAGGGGGACCCTGGGCATCAGTACCGTCCTTAGAGCAGTGGCCCCGAGCCGCTGCAGCTCCAGTTCGTGGGCACCGGACAAGGACCCCCAGCGGAGCATCCCACTGCGGCTCACCTGGCGGCACTGCAGTGTCTGGCCCAGCTGGCCCAGGAGCTGCTCCAGATGGTCCGGAGAGACTCCCTCCTCGGGGTCCCGGGGGCCCACAGCCAAAGACAGCACATCCTGGAGGCAGTAGGGGTGGAAGCAGAGTGAGACTGCATACCTGGCTGGCACCTAGGAGGCCACAGAGAACGTGGCCTGGGGCAGGGATCAGCCAGTGGAAAGAGGCAGAAGGAAAAGGAAGACAGGGCCCCTGGATGAAGTGGCGGGTTCAAGGTGCCTTAGACCTGGGGCTCGGGCAGACCGCACAGCTGGGAGAAGCAACCATGTGGACGCCAGCTGAGGAACAACATGCTGCCTGAGAGCTCAAGATGTCCCTCGTCCTGGGACAAAGGCGATCCTAGCCAATTCCCAGACAGCGCCTTACTCTGAAAACACTTAGGGGAGCCGTCCTGCTCCATACACGGTAGATTTTCTCTCGCGCGCGCTTCTCTGTTCATCTTCTTGGGAGAGTCTGGCTTCAGCAGGGAAAACCAGTAGCTACTGGCCACTTAGCCTTCTCTTCTCCCTCCTGGATACTCTCCCTCTTCAGTCATTCCTCCTTAGCCCTAGTCCTAATCTTTAGCCCCACCCAGCAGCAAAGAGTTGAGGCTCTGCAGGCCATGACGTCTCTGCCCCAACTACTCCACTCCGCTGCTGCAGCACAGGAAGGCCCTAGACGGTTCAGAAGTGAACAAGTGTGGCGTGTGGCTCTACACTAACCAGCGGCAGGCTGCACTGGGCCCCTGGGCTGTTTGCTGACCCCTACTCTAGACAGGCTCTCAATTTTTCAGATCAAGAGCAATGGTAGTTTATTCTTACCGTCTGTAACTAAATAAGCATCACCTCCCAGAGGAGAACGTTTCTGAAATCCGATCCCAAAAGCAGGTGACTGCTTAGAGACTTTCCTACCTGTTAACACCAGACAGCCCCTCGTGACCAGGCTCCCGTCGCCAATATGCAGCCCCTCCCAAACTTGCCCATCTGCCCTCTTCCCCTTTTGGGTGACTCAGGTACCAGAAGTCCGAGAAGAGCAATGAGGAAAACCATTCAGTTCAGCTCTGCCCCACCGAACCCCATTCAGTCATGACGGACACCGGACTAGCTGCACAACACAGAAAGCGGCTACATGAAACACTGCGGTGGACGCAAGGAAGGAGGGAGACCAGGAAAAGAGCAGGGAGAGGGCAGAGGGGAGGGGCGCAGGGAGGAGGGGAGCTGTGTACTTTGATCTCGGAGATGAGGTGGGAGGGGAGGGGAGCATGGTGCTCACAGGCTCGGGAGCAGCCCCTCCGCTCCCCCCGGGCAGCTGCTTCGGGACCCTGGGCTCGAAGTGTGCGACTCACTGCCGCCTTCACCTCTCTCCTGATCAGCGCTGCAGGTCAAAGGGAGAACAGAAAAGGGGTCACACCACATCAACCCATGCCCTGCACCCTTTCCAGCTGCCTGGTGTTCCATCTACCCCAAGGGCCTCGCACTTTCTGCCAGTCCACCTTGGAACAACCCGGCCAGCCCTCCCCGGGGCCCGAACCTTACCTGTGATGTTGGCTGACAACCAAGCACAGGCTTTCTCTGTTGCAAGCCCCACAGCAATGTTCTCTGCGCTGCTTAGAACCTGTGACCCAGAAGAACTGCAGTGTCAGGGGCCCGGGGAGGCTTGGGGATGACATGAACATGTGAGGCGCACCCAATGCCGGGACCAAGCCATGGGCCTGCCTGTCACCAGCAGCCTCACGCACACCCTCGTGCACGTACGGCCCACGGCGCACCTCTCCCACACCAGACACTAGTCTGCAGGCTCTTGGCCTCCTCCCTACTTACAGCTGCCGGGGTCTCCTCGGGAAGCAGCGCCCGTACGGCCCCAGGGCTCTTCTTCTGACAGAACCTGAAAGGAGACAGAGGCTGTCAGTGATGGCTAGAGATTTCAGCCTGGCTCACAGAAGGAAAGGCCAAGCGTACCCATCACCTGAGCTAGGAGGGCTCTGCCCTGGGGAGGTGTTGGGGGGGTGGGGGGGAGGAAGAGAAGCACTGTCAGCCCTGGGCCCACCCCTGATCCCCGATGCTGGGAGGAATGGGACCCCCAACCCCCCACTCTTCCAAATTCAACTTCGGACTTTGGGACCGAAAGCCCAAGATATGAGCCTACAGAGGAAGCAAAAGAACAAGAGGGGTTTGGCGAGCACATGGAATAAAGGAGAGGAGTGTGAAAAAATCAGAAAAAGAAAAGCTGAGAGTGGGGACGAGGGTCTCTTACTCCCGCCCCCGGGTCAATGCCTGGGCCCCATGGGGGCACAGCTGGGAACACAAGATCTCCAACAGCTGGGCTGGATCTCCCCCGTCCTGTCCCTGTGTCACCAGTTGCTCTTGAAGAAGCGACTCTGCCTGGCGCACCAGATCTGCCACCAGTGTGGCCCTGTAGCAGGGACAGAAAGGCTTGGAGGTAACTGAGGGGGCTGAATCCGAAAGGGGCTACAAATCTGGTCAGAACTAACTTCAAAGAACTTTAGCAGTTTGAGCCTCCCCACCACATCCTTCCCCTCAAGCTAACTTGCCTCAGCCTGGCAACACGACGTTAGGAGATTTCAAGGGGGAAAATATAAGGGAACGGGCCTGGCACCCTCCACATCTGCCTTCCCGACCCTCTGAACCCACGCTCACTTGATGTGTTTGACGCAGTTAGAGCCAATTCTCTCCGCCACAAACTCCACAGTCCTGCGCAGGGAAGGCGGCTGGTTGTGGAAAAAGGCTTGGGCCAGCTGTGCCTGTGGCGGGGGGGGGGGGGGGGGCGGGCAACAGTGTGTGAAGAGTTCCCTTTCTCTTCCCTGCCGGGCGCCCCCTGCCTCCACCGGCCCCTTACCTGCAGCCCCTGGGCAGTCCGGGGAGGCTGGGCTCCAAGGCCAGTGGTGGTGGTGGTGGGAGTGATCTTCCTCACAAAGCCCCCACTCCGCCCACTGCTGCCCGACACCCATGACGCCAGCAGCTTCCGGAGCTCTCCTGCAGCAGGGAAGCCCAACTACTTAGCTCCAGAGCCACCCCTACCCTCCCAGGCCTCTTGGACTTTAAGTATTTGTGGAGTAAAGATGCTGAAGCACCCGGGGAACGCCTAAGAAGAGAAGAGCGTATTAGGGTGTCGGGCCTACGGGATGCCTGCTGGGTACTCATCAAGGGGCAGACCGAGGACCCTGGGCGGCAGAGGACCAGTGTCCTCACCAATATAGGGGCAGCAGGTGTAGAGCAGGTGCTGGTCCACCACAGGCATGCCATCCTGCGGGAGAGAAGAGAGCAGAGCTAAGTAGGCAGGTTTCTCTTCCTTCCCACTGTGCCAGAAATGGGACAGGGAAGACAGTCTAACTCCCAGCCTGCCTGCCTCCTTTGTTCCTGCCACCCCCATGGCTCTGGCCGGACCCCAACACTTACCAGCCCACGCTCTGAAGCTACTGTATCCACCTCCAAGGCATCCCACTGACCCTCTTCCAGAAAGAACAGGTCCTCAGGGACCGTGGGAATCTGACAAAAGACCAGGGCAGCGTGAGCGCCAGTCAGCACTACAGACATGCAACACACAGACCCTGTGGTTCCAGGAGCAAAGCAACACCATGGGGATTCCCACGCCCGCTCTAAACCTCCATCTTCTGGCCCTGACCTCGTTCAGACTCAGACCTCCCCCCACTCCCCACCTCCACCACAGTGGCTGCCTCTCCTCCCCAGTCTGGATCTTCCCTCCCTCTACCAACCTGGAAAAGCCAGCCCAAGACAGCAAGCAGCAGCAACTTGTTCAGGAAACACATCTCCCCTTCGCTTTCCTTTGACAAGACCAAGCTCCTGACAGGTACATTTGTGCCAAGAAAGAAATGGAATGGAGTGAAAGAAAGCTATCACTGGGAAAGTAATTCTCAAAAGCAGACCAAAAGGGGACGGCTGTCGTGCAGGCGAGCAGGATCTCCTCACCGCCCTTTCCCAGATCTGTACTCCCTCTCAGCTGGGCCACAGGAGGAATAAAAAAGGGCCAAAGTGCAAGGACCCCATCCTGCGTCCCCGCTGGGGGTCAGCCTCGGCCCAGGAGGCACGGGCCCCCAGCCCTCCTCACTGACAGCAGCCTCAGCAGCCCTCCCGCTCCCCGGCTCCAGCCCCGCCCTTGCCGCACTCACCGGTGTAGGTGCAGCAGGACGGTGAAGATGCTGCGGTAATAGTCCAGCAGGGGCACGATGTGGTCGGCGAGGGAAAGGAACTCCACCAGCCAGGGCACGGTGAGCACGGCTCGGCGGGCCCGCAGCCCCTGCTGCAGCAGAGCCCGCACGTCCAGGGCGGGGGGCACCTGGCGGGGCAGGGCTTGGTCAGGGGGCAAGGCCGGGGGCCGGACATACCCTCCAACTCCAGGGCTCTGGGGCCCCTCCCAGCCCTCCTTACCAGAGCCCCCATTCACCTGGCTCCTCAGGGCCAGAATGGAGTCCTGGAGCTCACGGGTGGGGGGTGGCTCGGGCCCCCGGTATGGCAGGAAAGCCACAAAGCCCAGGAATTTAGCCAGAAGCCTCAGGCTGAGCAGCACCATGGCAAACTGCCTCCGTTCACCCTGCAAGGGATCAGGGAAGGAAAAGGTCCTAAGCATAGGGCTTCTAGAATAATTCTGAATCTGTTACAAAGTTCTTGAAAACAGCCCCTCCCTCCTAGGTCAGAACCCTGTACTCTGCCTCATTCCGCTTTCTAACCTGCCAGTCCACGTCCGACTCCCCGTCTTCGTCGCTAGGCTCAGGCTGGGGCAGGGCAAGGCTGTTGAGCTCCCGGATCTTCAAACTCAGACTGTCCATGAGATGCTGATTAAACTGGAAGCTAGGAAGGAGACAAAAAAAAAAAAAAAAAAAAAGACACTGGCAGAGGTGTAGAAAGACCCAGAATAGAGAAGAGGTGCTGCAGACAGAAAGGCACAGTGGGGTAGAGAGGGAGGCAAAGGAGCAGTGAGGTTACCTACGTGGGTAAAAGAACGAGAAGGGAAACGGAGGCAGAAGTGTGAGCTGGAAGGAGCCTGGCCATGGCCCAATCCCACCCTGTTATATTCCAGGACAGGAGAAACAACTGTTGTCCTTCTGGAAAGACAAACCTCTCCTGGCCCCAGCCCCACTCCCTGCAAGACACAGGGGACCTTTACCTGCTGGCGCTCAGGATGAAGTCCCTGAAGAAGCCCTGACAGCCTGGGAAGGTGGGGGGTGGGCAGGGGCCCCCGCTGCTCTGAGGGGCCACAAGCCTTTCTTGTAGGCGCCGCAGCCGCCCCAGCTTGTCAGCTCCAAGCATACTTAACACATCCGGAGCCTCCCCCAAGACAGTGCCCCCAGCGCCACCAGGACTCTGACACATCTGAGGCAGCGGAAAGAGGAGACAAACAGAAAACCCATAAGTTTGTTCAGAAAGAAGGACTGAACAAAATAGTGTGGAAGTAATGAACATTTAGGGAATGCCGACCCCGTCATCGGGTGCCACAGATCTGTTTTTCAAGGTAGGGATGATACTGTTTTATAGGTGAAGAAGCTAAAACTGCAAGGTGAAACACGTGCCTAGGTTCCCCAGAGCTAGGATGTGAAATCAGGCCTGAGTCGTACGCCAGTACTCTCTCTACCACGGCACAAATCGAAGGCAAGGAAGTAGTGAGAGGCTGAAGGAAGGCAGGGCGTGCAGGGCATGTGACAGAAGGCTCTGGCTCTTCTCTGGCTGCCTGCATTTTGGCCACCCCCCACAAAGAGCAGAACTCCAAACTCCAGCCCAGGACCTGCCTGGCTGTCCACCCCATCCCAAAGTGCCAGCCATTACTTGGCTGCCTTTAATATCTACTGTCCACTGTAATCTCCTGCTGGGGCTATTACCTGGAGAAGTTGTTTCTGGAAAAGCCGAACAAAATGGCTGTGGCTGCAGGCTGCAGAGAGTTGACCCATCATGGCTCTGAGGCGTAAGAGGCAGGAAGAGAATGTGAGGGAAGGGGGAAGGGGGCAGAAATCTGAGAGAACGAGCCAATCCCTGGGCCTTTCAGTCCTTTACCAGGGGCCCGAGCAGACCTCGGCCAGAGCTGGCCAGCACAAGGATACAGAAACAGGTAAGGGACACCTTCCTCAGCACCAAGATCCCTCAAAGCTAGAGATACACTTAATGCGACAAGAAATAATACCACCCCTCTCATCTTCAGTACACTGGGCTCCAGTGAGTTTCATGACCCAAGTGGAAGGTAGATCCCTGGACGGAGGATATTCTCTCTGTGCCTCATCTAGCTATGCAAAGTTCTCAGAACTGCTGAACTAGGTGATGGAGAAAATGGAGGTTGGAAAGGGTCTAACCAGTGACTTGGACCAAGTAATCTGGCACTCAAGCAATCTGGAGAAAGGGCTTTGCACTTATCTAAGCATTCGCCGTCACGGAACAAGTCTGGGTCACGTCTGAGTGCAAGGAGCTGGCCCAACAAATCCCTTCTGAGTGGGGGCAAAACTGCCAGTAACTAGAGATTAAGGTGCACAGAAGGTAACGTCCGTGGGCTAGGAGTGGGGGAAGAGGCCTCCTCCAATCAGCTACCCGAGCACCCCTAAGCTGCTCACTGCCAGAAGCAAGAGAGACAAGGTGACCAGTGTGGGAGCACCTACCTGATCCTGCTGCCCAAGCCCTTCTCAAAATCCCAGCCAGGCTCCTCATGCCGATCTTCCCACTCTCGAAGCACCTCAAAAAACACGTCCCTGACAGACGTAAGAACGCCTGATCAACGGAGGCGCAGCTGACCTCACCGACTCCCAGCAGTGCCTTCTCTAGCTCAGAGGGACGGAGGACAGGACTATCCGCAGCCCCATTCCTGATCCCCCCCCGAGTTCTCTAGGTGATGACAACGCTGCAGACCCAGCAGCAGAACGCCACACGCCTCACAGACCCCGGGGCACAGCAAAATCTGGTTCTGTCTTGTTGAAGAACCCTGTGACTAAAGTCATACACCTGTGAGAAGGCTGCCTAAGGGCGGAGGTTCCAGTCCACGGCAGGAAACAGGATGAAGGTACGTGCCCATTCTGATGGTTGGAAGGAAGGGCCCGGTGGTGCTAAACTACCACCTGTTAGTGCCAAACTCCTAGCTTGTATGAAAACAACACAGGCTGCCTATCCCAGAGAAAATGCCACCTCGTTCCCTCCCAAAAGTTCCCTTTTCTTATCACCTCTGTTTTTTAAAAGTATGAAAGGCTCGGTCACTGGAGAAGTTGGCACGATTGTCTGTTTCTGGCTGAAAGGAGACAGCTTGAGCAGAGGGTGGCATCGCCAGAGAGACCTAAAATATGGCAGTGACGTTAGGGACTGAAACCCTCCCAGGTCATGCTCAGAAAACGTCACCCCCGCATTCCGGCCCGGGGTCAGCCCACGTGACACCAGAGTGGCGTGCGCCGGGCTGCCTGAAGCACGAGGCTGGGAACGGTCAGGTCCGGGCTAGCTGGGCTCCCTACCTTGGCAACACTGCCCTCATAGGCCGCTCGGAGGCGGCCTTGCAGAGCCGGTGAGAAGCACAGCAGCCGCTCGTTCTCGGCCAACAGCTTCAAGGTCCCTTTGTCCAGGTAGGAAAGAACCCTACAGGGACAAGAGCGCGTATGACTGAGAATGGGATGCGCTGCAAATAGGAGCCGGCACCTGCACACCCCAGAGAACGTCATCCGGAACGTGGAGCAGGATGTAAGGCAAAGTCATGGGCCGAGCGTTTAAGATGCTGGAGGCAAGGGGGCAGGAAAGAGACCTCTGGAGCAGGGAAACAGACACAAACCCGAAGGGCAGATGCCAAGGCCACAGGGGGCAATTTGATTCTTTCAGGGGTTACATTCATAGCCTTGACACAAAATGACAGGCTACGTGTAGGAAAAGGCCCAGGGTCACTGCACCCGTGTGAAGCACAGCACTTACCCCAAGTGGCCAGAGAAGCAAATGGACAATGGCAATGAGGCTTAAATGCCTCGCTGGGGAAACTCACTGAAACTGATGCTCCAGAACCTGCACTGCAAAGAAGACACAGTCATGGACACTCTGGAACAGTGGGCTTTCCAGGGAATCTAGAAGGATAGTACCAAGCTGTCAGTTAAGAACTGTTTCATCTCCAGCCCTCATTTCCCAAAAAGAGGCTTGCCCGCTGACCTGGTGCTCCTGGAGTTAGTTCAAGGTCACTGTCCTTGGTGGCCACCATCCTCCGAGCAGTAAGGAGCTGAAGGACGAAGAAAAGCTCCAAGAAGAGGTTTGGTACCAGGTTCTCTGGATAGAAAAAGAAACCTCAGGGTGTCAGGCACCATTTGGAATCCTAGCCCGCAGTTCCGCAAGCATCTCCACTCCAGCACCCTTTGCTCTCACCCACCAGCAATGCATGAAGAGTAGACGAGGGCTATCAGCTCCAGGCGCTGGCGGGAAGACACTCTGGCAGGGTCAGCGGGTTCAGCTGTGAGGCTTCCTGTCCGGCTGGGGAGGGGAGACCCCGATTCTGAGGTGGGACAGGTGGCAGTAGGTGACTGCTGCAGCTGCTTAGAGCTATGGGGACAGAGAGATGTCAAGAGCAGTTCCCCTAGCTTCCCCCCAACAGCCACACTCTGGTTCCTCCAGAGCAGACGTCCACAGCCCAGGAAACAGGCCCAGGGCTCCCTGAGCCGGCAAACCAATCTCAGGGAAAAGCCCTTCAGATCCCCCAGTGGGAGGAAGCTGACAACCCAGGGAGTGGCAAGGTCATACCGCTCCTTCCTGAGCATCTCCCGCTCCTCTTGCAGACTTCTGCACCCTGGGGGAAGGCCATGGCCCCAAGGGCTAGTGTCCGGGACTGAGGGTTGGGAACTGGGGACACAGTTGATTGGGGGTGAGGTGAAGCAGGTCTTGGGCTTGGAGAGTGACCGCTCTTCGCTCACCGGAGTTGGGTTGATCCGGCGTGAAGGCTTCGTCCTGCTAAGTAGCCACAGGTTTTTCTCAAATTCCCATCTTCAAACATGTCCCCCTCACCACCTCAAGGGCGGGGGCCCCCTGCGAAACGCCCTTCTCACTACTGTGGTTATCTCACCCCCAACCTTCGGGCCATTCCCACGCTCGGCTGCGGAGCGCCCGGCCCTAATTTCCTGACTCCCCTCGCACAGCCTTCGTGCCCACCCCGCTCGTGGGGGAGGGGGGTTCTCACCCTGCAGGGCCCGGGGGAACCGAGCCGACGGGAGGGAACTCCTCCAGGTTGCTGAGGTTTGGCGGATCAGAGCGCGCGCGGCTGGGGCTGCCGGGGCTGCCAGAGCCTTTGGGCCTCCGGCCCCCGGCCCAAGGCTGACCCTCTCCGCCGACCCCCTCCTCCAGGCCCCCGGGGCCGCGGCCTCCCCGCTCGCGACCCGGGCCCGGGCCCCGCCTCCTGCCCCCGCGGCGGGCCGAAGGGGCGTCGGCGGCGGCGGCGCTCGAAGGCTCAGTCGGGGGGAAGAGCTGGCTGCGCGCCCCGCGGCCGCCCCGCGGCGGGCCCCCCGGCCTCCCTGGCAGAGCGGCCGAGGAGCCCGGGGCCTTGGCGGGGGTTGGGGGGCCCTGCGGGAGGACGCGGCTGCTCTGCTCCCTCAGGAAGTTCAGCAGGAACGGCACGAATTCCTTCCGCAGTGGCCGGAGGGAGCTCAGCGCGGCCGCCTCCCCGGGGTCATCCTGAGGGAGAAGCGGCGGGGGACGAGAGGGTCAGCGGCCAGCCCGGCGCCACGAGCAGCCGGGGCCGCAGTGCGCGCTGAGGCGGGCGGCCCGGGCAGCGGCCCCTAGTTGGAGCGCACTCGGCCCGGGCTGACAGCCAGGCACCCGAGAGAAAAGGGACCGGAGGGGTGGAGGCTCCCGCGGAAAGCAGACTCGGGTCAGGCCCGGGGGTGTGCGGTCGCTGTTACCTCCGAGCTCTGGGCGCTGCGCGCGATCCACCGCACGGCCTCGGCGACCGACACCTCCTCTCGCAGCAGCGACTCCAAAACGGCCGCCATCCCGGTCGGGGCGCTTGAGGGCGATTGCGCAGGCGCCGGCGCGCCACGGGCGGCCTCGGAGGGGCGGGGCCGGCTCGCGGAGCGACCGTTGGGCCGCGGCGCGAGGGGGCGGGGCGGGGGCGGAGCCCGGGCTTCCCGGGGCTAAGGTTCCGCGCAGCCCGTGGGTCAAGGCCCCGGCTTGCTCCGCGGCTCCGCACCACAGGCCCGTGGCCCGCCAGGTACGGCCGCACCGCGGTCGGCGAGGCCCAGCTCCGGCTGCCCGGGAGCGCGGGGCGACCTGCGGGGACTGGAGGACGTGACTGGGGAAACCGAGGGCCCGGGAGAGCTGCTGGACGGTAAAGGTGAACAGTTGTTGGGAAAGACACCTGCCTTATCTTCTGCGATAAGCACACCCTTTTCTTTCAATCAAAAGTTTAAGCCTTTTTCTTTAAGATTTTTTATTTATTAGAGCACAGAGGGAGAGTGAGAGGGAGAAGCAGACTCCCCGCGGAGCAGGGAGCCCGGCTCTGGGCTGGATCCCAGGACCCCGAGCTCCTGAGCTGAGCCGAAGGCAGACGCTTAACGACTGAGCCACCCGGGCGCCCAAGAGTTTAAGTTTTCTCTATTCAACCGTCACCACCCTAAAGAAGTTAGGATAAAACCAGCCTAACCTCTGACCTTGTCTTTCTCAAAGGCTGAGTCTTCTGTGCCCTGGCTCGTGGGCATCCACTGGTTTTCCAGCAGCCACCATCAAATGATCGACCATTTAAGACCTAAGAATTCTTGCAAGGACGAGTTTTAGAATCTTCGGGCCGCGACCCTTAAAGTGCCTCAGGTGCCCACAGAATCACCTGTCTGTATCTTTACCTTGCACCAGGTTGTTATTTCAACTGCTTTGCAGTTGAAATGTTAAGAGGCACATTCTCGAGTTACTTCTTAATTTCTCTTATTTGGAAGCACATGATAGGCAGCTCTTTGGATGTTGCTACTGAGAGATCAAGGAGGGGAAACCAGGCGGGGAAGACAGATGACAGATGGCCCTAACATTCCAGGTCAAACCGCACGAGGTGGGGGGGAGCAGTGCCCATGTGAGTGCCTCCCGAGACTTGCTCTGGTTCAGAGAAGGTCACAGGTGGACAGGAGAGGGTGGTGGGGAACAGGAATGACTCTAGCGCTTCCTGCCGAGGAGAAAGTACCTTCAGCCAGAGAATGAAGGACTTAAAGGGAGCTCTTAGCACTTGCCAGTTTTTTTTTTTAAAGATTTTATTTATTTGTCAGAGGGTGTGTGGGGGGGTCACACGCAGGGGGGAGCGGCAGGCAGAGCAGGCAGAGGGAGCTGAGCAAGGAGCCCGATGTGGGACTCGATTCCAGGACCCTGGGATCATGACCTGAGCCAAAGGCAGACGCTTAACCGACTGAGCCACCCAGGCATCCCCAGTTTAGTTTTTTTTTAAAGATTTTATTTGAGAGAGAGAGAATCTCAAGCAGACTCCACGCTCAGCGGGGAGCGGGACACGGGGCTCGATCCCAGGACCCTGAGATCATGACCTGAGGGGAAAGGAAGAGTCTGACCCTTAACCTGCTTAAGCAACTGAGCCATCTAGGCACCCCTTAGCACTTGCAGTTTTATTACTTCACCTTCAGTTTTATTACGTGGGGAACCATCCCCTGGTATCCCAGAACTCTGGCTTTTATCTGCAGGGGTTCCGAACACCTAGCTTCTATTTAGTCCAGTGCTGCTTTTTCTAGGTCACTTCTGGATGTGGAACTGCATTTTATAGCAACATCTTCTGTTCCCTGTTGATTTTGTAACCTCTGGTGCATTCAGTAACTTTATTAAATTAGAAAAATATTATTTTCCCTTTTTGAAAGCAAACCATCACACAAACAGAACTAGAGTGTGCATGCGGAATGAATATTTTATTACTAGATTATAAAAATAAAATACAAAATAATTTTAAAACAGAACTTAAAACACTGTACAAAGCTTTAATATGATACAAATGGGAAAATTAAATAAATAATTACACTTTTATGTACAGATGGCCTATACAAAAGCACTCCATGTTTCTGCCAATACTCTTGTGTCCTTGGTTGCCTGAGCAAAAATGCATAAAGAGGGCTGCTTGGAGGGAAAACGACAATACAATACCTTTGGAGGTATTTCAAAGAGCAACTTCGTATCACTCTGGTTTCATGAAGAGGAGGAGAAAGGGAGAAAAACTGTGGGATTACTAGTCTTCTATCCTAACTTACTGGTTTTGCTCAACAAGAGACTTCTGGTTTGTGGTTCAATCTATTATAACAGCTGCCAGTAGTTCATAACTTTCAAGAATTGTATCTAAGTCAAAACTAGATGTCTCCCCCTCTTTTTTCCTAAAAGCTGCAAACCGGTAAGTAAATGACCCAGTGAAATCAGCGCTGGCAATTTTAGGAATGGGAGTCAGGAGGGGGACAGGAACTGTGCAGGAGGGAGTGTGTGGGCTCAAGCATGGGTCATCTGATCAGTTCTCTTCTTTGTTCAATTCACTCAGTCCAATTTCGGAGCCCCAAGTGGCAGAGTGTTGTGTTTCCTTCATCTTCTTAACTGTATTTCTGGATGCTTTTTACCTTAGTGAACTAATTTATCTATCTTGTGAATCATTTAAAAAGAAAATAGTTTTGAAAAGTCCTAAGGGCTTTCCCCTCCCTGGGTTGCTCCCTAAGATAAATCACATTTAAGCCCTGGTCACTTTTTGTATCGTGGGTGAATGACGAACAAAGCCCAGATTCCAAATACGGGGAAATGCTGTGAATGCATTTGTTAAGGATTTTACACTGTGTACTCTAAGGTGAGGAGAAAGAGTCATATGGCAAGGATAGTGTATATTAAAAACTAGGGTTTACTCAATGTTTTTAGCTGGGTGAGTGAACACTTCTGTACACAATATGAAACAGTATTAAACTAACTGAAGAGAGAGGTAAAATTCCTATCATTAGTGTGTAAAATTATCACGGGCTCAAAGATCTGCCTCATGGAATCCTATTCTCTAGGTCGAGGAACCCAGAACCACTGGCCCAGGGGTACCGAAGAGACACGGCAGCATCACTGGTGACACGTACTATGCCCACACTGTCACTTCCAATTTAACAGGCAGGCTCTGTTCAAGTTCCACAGGATCATGAAGGAAAAGGCTTCACCTCCTTTACATGTCTCCTCAGACCAAAGATCCAGCAAAGTGTAAGGAAATATTCAAATCATTACATGACTAAATCATTACTTGCTGGCTATTCAGTTTTTTGAGATCGTGGTATAACCACAAAGTGATCTTGATCTTGTCCCATACTTTCATTTTCTGATCCAGATTTGCTCAAGGGGAATAATTAAACATCCAGCTTACATTTTGAAAGTCAGAGCAGATTATCACAACTCAATTAGACAATGTACTGATGGGCCAAGACTCTGTCATCATTTCATGTCCAGCCAAGGATTTCTCAGGGACTGAGGTGTGCAGCATCCAGATTCCCCTTTAAATTCATAGGGACCCTAGTTCCATGTCCTGGAGTTGCCTAAGAACTACAGGACTTCCCCCAGACACCTCCTGCACATCTCCCTTGCACTGTCAACAACAGATTCTGCAGGCTCCCAAGACTATCTGGGTTAACATTCTCCTAATTCCAAAGGGGCAGCCCAGCTATTGAGAAAATCCAATGACAGATGTTTCCACACTCCTCCCCCATCCTCCCAGTGTACCCCAGAGCTCTCCTAGATGACAGCAGGGGAGTGGGGTGTCCGAACCACCACCTGGGGGTTTCCATGCACCACGTCCTCCCGTGTGGTCTGAGGAGCTGCAGCTGCTGCGCGTTCCCTTCTCTAAGTTAAGTTCTACATCAACACCTCTGGATTCAGGACTCGGGTGACTATTGACCTGTGGGGACTACCACAGTGGTTACATACCTTAATCCTGTAATACTTTTTGTGTGAAAACCTAGATAAGTAACTCTTCCGCAAATAAACTGTACAGACCCAAACTCAAGCAAGTTGAGTAAGTCCACTGTCATCAACCATTCTAGCTCTCCTCAGCGATACAGGTGCCAAAATATGTCTCCCTTTAGGCAAAGTCCCAGCACATCTGGGGTAAATGCACATAAACAGAAGTGGGCAGAATATAAAAAAGTGAATGCAAACAACTTAATTCCAAAATACATGAACATGACAGAAGAAGTGACTCTCTAACATACGCCATGTTTTGATAGATACAAAGAAATGAACAAAGTTTTAAAATGTGAAAACGTTGATCTCCAAGACTAAATCTAGACTTATCTACAAATTAATATATTTCCAAATAGCCAGACTAAGATGCATTTTTTCCCCTAAGCCTAACTCTGAATTCCGGATCCTGTTTCTCCTATTGCCAATTTCTAATGTTAGATTAAGAATGTAGTTCCTAGAACAAAGAATCCTCTAGGGAAGAAGCATCTGTTTTTAATTCAAAGCTATCGGGTACAGGAAAACTAATTATAGTTTTAACTATCGGTGTGTTGGTTTATAAAACATGCACCAATGTACACTTTTTCCTTGTAGCCTGAATGCAACCATAGAAACATCTGCATAAAAATCTGTGGCCTGTAAGGAATCTATGATGATTATCAAAGAGCCTCAAGTTCCCCTAGTGGCTAGGAGCTGAATAGAGATACTGCACGAGTAGTTCGCTGAATCAGTAAGCAGCTGGGATTTGTTTAGTATTTTAAAGCAAATAATACAAAGTGGATAATGACAACAGTGGGTATCAATTATCATGTTGCTACTTATCTAGGACTGGACTGACTTGGTAACTTTTACAAAAAAACATTCACTTCGCACCATGCAACTTAAGAAATGCAAGACCAGCTTGCACACCGAGGTGGGAATGACAGCGCCCGCCTGAGACTTACCATTCAAAGATGTTTACAGTCTGTCCTTTAAGGTTACATTTGATATGATCCAATTTTCCTTTGTTCACTCTACATTAAAGTTAAATGCCTTGATGCTGTGCAAAAGATGACCGGGTGAAATACTAATATTCCAACCCATCTGTATACCCTGGAGATTTGGCAGCATAATGTAAGAAGAATGCTGTCTACAGGGACTGAGCTGGTGCGAATGCATTTTCTGCTCCACCCAAGTAACTCCAGAGACTAGACATGGCAGGGTAAAGGCAAGTATGACTAGGGTTGCCATCGTGCCTTGAGAGGAGAAACCAGGAGGCACTTGATTTTCAAAAGATAGTTTTGACTTTTGCCCCATACTACTTTTAGTATAGTTTGGCTTGACTTTAATTAATGGCCGTGTCCCTCATCTTAGGTAAAATAACCAAAGTGGTTTAAAATTACTTGGATGATCTATGTTTGTCACTGAAATCTGAAATATGCCATCACTAAAAAAACCCAAAATAAATTAAAAAAAAAAAAAGGAACTAAAACAACAAACAAACAACTCATTCTCTGTATCATACCTTAAAATAAAACATAATAAAAAATCCTTGTGCCAAAAATGTTTTGCTCAGGGCTGCCAACTTCTCTTTCTAGCCTAAGACACTGAACATCTAAAAGCACAAACTATGCTTTTAAAAACCATAAGTAAATCTCTATATGATAGTACTTTTAAGTGGACCTATTGATACATATGATATAACTAGTCTGTTTTCTTTTGAAAGTATCAGAGCTGAAACATCTTTGGTTAATTCTTTCCTCTACATGCAAAATAAAGTATTCTTATACACCGAGGCTATTTCTCTCCTTCTCTCTGGATATGGAGTTCGTCGGTGCCATCTAGAAAAGGGGGCAACACAGTGGAAGAGTTGGGAGAAAAACAGAAGAAACGAAGAGAGAGAAAACACTCAATTGCCATGTTGCCATCACTGTCTGTTTTGACTGCTAGAAAAGAAATACCAATAAGAAATAACACACACACCACAACTATAACCTCATCCGCTTTTCCAGTGGTTATGAAGGGCGCATTTCTGACGACAGGGGTCAGGATTTAAAGCTGGCTACTTTTAGCACAATTTAGCTAATACAAGGGAAAAAAGAAGTTAATTCCTTAATTGTAGATTACTCCCTCACCATCCAAAAAATAGTGAGGTGAAAAGAGGAATGTAAAATGGCAATTTTTAAGAGATTTTTTTTCTTTAAATCAATTTATATCAGACCCATGATTATCATCCCAGCTTATCCCCTTTAACCATGAGGACAGAATTATGTGATTAATGTGACAAATTTTTGAGCCAGTATCACAAGCCTGACCCGGTAATTTTTTCTCCTATTAACATCTTTTAAAAGTGAAAATTAAATAACCTATCTTGGCTTGAAGGCTGCCAACCCTTGCATTATACACAAAGAAGGCAAGAAGAATCTGAAGTGTCCCATGCCAAGAACATATTTTCAGAAAATGAAGACAGGCAAGGCCCAAGTGTACGCGAGGCACACAATAAAAAGGAATTTCACCATCTGTGATCTTGAAATTACAAATGGAGAATGAGAAGGAATGAGTTTATATAAGCATATGTTTCTCTATATATTTATAAATATTTATATCATTTACCATGAAGACATGCAAGTAGTGTTACAGCAACTATTATACAAATATCATACAGAAGGACTGGTCTTCCAATATTACAGTTGCTTTAGTTAAACAGCAAATATGTCTTATCTATTGCATTCCTCTGTAGTGCTTGAAACCGGAGAGAAATTAAGATTCCACACTATGCTACATTTCTTACAGGAGATTGTATAGGACTTGATAGTGTTTGGAGTTTCGTTTTTTTTTTTTTTTTTTTTTTAAAGCTCAACACATAAAGAGAACAAGAGAAGTTCAGTGAAGCTTCAGGGCAGCTTTGAGGCAGCATTAGAATGTATTTGCTTGGTGAGGAAATATACTTTTTGTTTTGTTTTGTTTTTTTTCCTGTTTTCCAATTCAACCATATTAGATTTGGCAGCAAACACAAGGTCAAAGAGAAAGCACAGATGTTTGCTAGAAGGCGAATTTCAACAGCAAGCAGACCAATTTACCTGACCTCAATCAGGTCTTTACAACACAAAACACCTACAGAGTAAAAAAGAGCCCATCTGAAAAATCTAGCATAATTTACTTTTGCCGGATTCCTTTTGGCAGAAGAGTGAAATTAGAACAAATATGCTCCTCCTCGCAGCTTTATAAATTGAGGTTACAAGGAAATCAGGTCCAAAAGCCCAAATATTCAAACTAAAGCACAGGAGAAGCAGGTAATAAAACATTAAAAGATAAATATTGAGCCTAAATTTATTTCCCCACATACTCATTCCTTATTGGCTAAATTTATATAAAATACAAAGTTTGAGGATTATAAGCCTCAACAACGTACCTAATTTCTGTTTTTCTTTCTAAATCTCTCAGAGCATAAAGTCACATTCCACAGCATTATACTTCCCTGGTATCATCTTGGAGGTTGATATTGCAAACAGTCTCCAGAAGACCTAAGAAAGCAAGGTCTACTCTGGTTGGTCTTCCTTCCACAAGGAGGAAACAGAGGGGGAGAGGTTTCTTTTGTCTTGAAGGGTATTCACCCCACCCTGTCCCTCTGTCCCCAAAGCTCTAATGCCTGTGCAGTAAGCTTTGTTTCCACTTCTCCTTCCTTTACCTAAGTTTCAGTAGCTCTTTTTCACAATAAAAATATACCGAGTTAACAACTGTTAACTTACTTTTTTCTGGTCCACAGAAAAATATTAGGGGACTAAAAACACAACTGGACTTGAAATTCTCAGCATGTGCTGCTAAAAGCATATTAGAATGCATTGTTAAAATAAGGGAGATTGCATCCGGGGAGATAACTTTAAAAACTGAAATCCAGGAAGGGTAGTAGGAGTGAGGCAAAGTAAAGGTGTGAACTCTCAATACACCAGTAAACACACACAAGCCTCGGGGATATGCGCACTGGCTCCCCAGCAACAGACTGGTTACATATCCTCCTATTGGAGCAATTCTGACTCTCTAAGGTTGGGAAGTTTTGAATGAAAATATTAAAACAAGAAATTTCACTTTTGCTATATAATCTTTAACAATGCCTTAAAAAAACAGGCCAAACCCCTTAAAATTCCATTCCATTTCCTACCATCAACTCTTTTGTTTCAAAGGCAGCTGAAAAATGAGAGTTCATTTAATCTCCCCCGTGGATTTTGCTGGATTGCCCCTTCCTATGCAAAGGCATTGATCCCTGACCTGCTTGCTGCCTGCCTTAGGTAATTCCTTATCATATATTTATGTCTTCTTATAAATAATTTATCATGTTACTTTCCTTTGCAAGAGAAGATCAACACTGATTTTTTAAATAGACAGTACAGGGCCACACATGCATCAGGTTTAGGAGGAAGATCTCACACCTTTCACAGAGATGCAGCCCAGCTCCTATCTGCTGAGTTTAGTAGCTGACTTACTCTTCCCTGGGGGGGCTTTGGTGCCGGCCGAGTGGTGGTGGAGGCTGCTGGATCCTTTCAGGCCATTCTTGCTGGGTTTGCAATGCTCCTGTTGGCAGGACCTCCTGGAGGAGGAAGATCCTGAGTGGCTGGGAGGTGACTTGCTTCTCCCCAGATGCGGGGATGAACTCCTCTGGTCATGGTGGGGCCGTCCAGCCCTGGATGGTGAGGAGCTGGACGTGCGAGGCAAGGAAGAGCTTCGAGGAGAGGCACTGGGACTCCTGCGGGGGACAACTGGACTCTTGGGTGGCGTTTTTGGATTGTGAGGGGATCCTGGACTCTTGCACTGAGTAGTGCTCCGGGGCTTCTGAGATCCATTTTGAAGAATTTGGGCCAGGCGGGAGAAAAGGTCTGAGTCGGAATTGCTACTCCCTAGGACTTTATATCTGCGGAGCCTTTAAAAGAACAGAGAAGAATTCTTTTCATTTTAATTCAAGTGTGTCCGGAAAGTCACAGCGTCCTAATGATAATGTATATAATGCGAGTCAAGTCAGTGAACACTGGAAACAGAGTTACTCTTTCACACACCAGTTGTAAGAGCCTGGACAAATTACTTAACCTCCCCCCCACCTTTTTTTTTTGAGTGAAGTATAGTTGACATACAATGTTACATTCATTTCAGGTATACAGCACAGTGATTCCACAATTCTATACATTACACATGTTCACCATGATAAATTTTGTTACTGTCACTGTACAAAGTTATTACAATATCATTGACTATATTTTTTGCTGTACTTTCCATCCCTATGACTTACTTATTCTATAACTTAAAGTTCATACCTCTTACTCCCTGCCCCCCTCGTCACCTCTTTCGCCCATCCCTCCCACTCCACTCCCCTCTGGCAACCACCAGTTTGTTCTCTGTATTTATGAGTCTGTTTCTGTTTGCTTGCTTGTTCATTTTGTGTTTTTAGATTTCACATGTAAATGTGAAAATACCGTATGATTTCACTTATATGTATTTGGGTTTTGTCTTTCTCTAATTTCACTTCGTATAATACCCTCTAAATCTATCCATGTTGTAAATGGCAAGATTTCATTCTTTTTTATGGCTGAGCAATATTCTATTACATGTATATCCCCCCTCCCCCACATCTTTACCATTCATCCATCAGTGGACACTTACGTTGCTTCCATATCCTGGCTACTATAAATAATGCTGCTGTAAACATAGGGGTGCACATATCTTTTCGAATTAGTATTTTATTTTCTTTGGGTAAATACCCAGCAGTGAAATTACTGGATTGGATGGTAGTTCTATTTTTCATTTTTTGAGGGAATTCCATACTGTTTTCCATAGTTGCTGCATAAATCACATTCTCAGCAGTAGTGCATGTAACTGCTCCTAGCTTTTAATGGGAATGTTATCTACCTCCCAGGATTACTGAGCAACCAAGAACAATGGCCCAAGTAAAGTATTTAGCTGGCTGACTGCCATTCAGAAGGACGTAGTGTTGTTAGTCCCTTTCCTCCTATGGTATGTTTGCTCTTCTTTTTTTAAGTTTTTATTTAAGTAATCTGTATACCCAACATGGGGCTCGGACTCATGACCCCAAGATAAAGAGTCGCACACTCTTCTGACTGAGCCAGCCAGGCACCCTGGCATGTCTGTTCTTCTAATTTTAGGATCAACTTAATGAAACGTCTCTAGCATGTTAGTAAGTGAGAGAGAGAGTAAGCCATTTAGTTTAAGGCTCCCACGACAGAAATTTGGCATGTGTATATGCAAACATTAAACCCCACAACATGAAGTGTACTCACCAACAGCAGGAACTACAGATCGAAGTATATTTCAACCTCATTTAACACTTTGCAAAAGGAAAGCATAGTCACTGGTTTCTCTGGGCCTCAGTTTCTGTCCCTGACAATAGTCTGAGATTCAAGAGAGCTGGGTTTGGAGACCGATTGCCCTGTCTTACTGGCAACTGAGCTTGGGCCTTAGAATTCTAAATCTAGAGAATATCCATATGAGTATCAGTGTCTTCTCTGCCCTAAATGTCTTTCTGTCTCAGCCTAAAATTCATTCAGTTAAAGAATTTAAACCTCAAACTGCTGGGGCACCTGGGCGGCTCAGTCGGTTAAGCGTCTGCCTTTGGCTCAGGTCATAATCCTGGGTCCTGGGATCAGGCCCCGTGTCAAGCCCTATGTTGGGTTCTGTGCTCAGTGGGGAGCCTGCTTCTCCCTCTCCCTCTGCCCTTCTCCGCTCATGCTCGCTCACTCTCTCAAAAAAAAAAAAAAACCAACAAAACTTCAAACTCCTGACATGCCCCTCCTTAAAGAAGGGAGTGGGAAAAGAACTTCCAAGGCTGTATTAGTCCCTCAGGATGCAGGGGCATAAATAGCCATCATCTCCATCATAGGTCAGCAACAGCTACTGATTTTTTCTCTGAATTTTCTCTCCTCCTCCTTTCCCACTATCTACTTATTCTAACATGATGAAACTCATTCTGGTTAAGCCTACCCTCATGGACGTTATAGTAAAATACGAAGAATGGAATAAAAGAATTCTTCTGTGCCAGGACCTACGTGGGAAAGTTGAGTGACCTCTGAGTTCCCAGATGAGGCCCAGGCTGGTGATTTCTGTAATATCTGACACAACGCCACCCGCTTGGCTTGGCTGCTAAGTGCCACCTTTAAGGGACACATGAAGTGCTAAGTAGTAAGTGATAATCCAGATCTGTTTGCTGTAGTCCAAAGCAGCTCAAGCCACAGTTTGCAGCATCTTTATTAAACACAAAGGGCAAGCAGAAGGAAGAGGGGATGTGTGGCTACTGCTCATGGAATCACCTTTCTAAAATGTCTCAAATGACTGCTGTTCACTCATTACCATTCTTCCTGTGGAAGTCTAGTCCCACCGGCACTTCAAATCCAATGTTTGGTTACATTGGACCTGAAACCCTATGGCAACTCAGAACTAAACTTAGCTAAGGGGAGCAAGTTCTGCTGGGTAATGATACAGATAGAATCTCACTTTAACACATTTCAGAATCCATAACAATAATCCATATTGTTGTACTATCTAGAACAGGCTATGGTCTTCATGTACTTTGATTTTCACCTGGTTTTTGTTCAAAGGCCATCCTTTTTCTCATTCTTCTCCAAGAGTTGAGACCTTTCTAGTCTGTGGAATGAGTAATGACTCTCCAAGGAAAGCACTCTTAACTGGTTTAACACTTCCCAATCGTTTCCCCTCTTCTTTAAAATATAATCACCCTATGGTCAACTATACATGAGAATACTTCAGTAAACAAGTATATACCATATAGTAAGTATTAAAGTAATACTTTTATTATGTATGGCTGTGTCATCAGACCTAGGGAAACTGCCTGTAGGGTTTTTGTGTTTGTTTAATTCATTATAATCAAATAAACAGCACTGTGACCAGGACCCATTCATCAAATTATGGACACAGTCTTTTTCACTAGAATTTGACATCATAATGACATCTCTTATAATGGGATTCTGACTAGAAAAAGCTGAAAAATTATTGAGTATCTAGTTAACATGGACTAGAAGAGAAGTAACCTTGGTTGCATGCTAATGAAGCCCTGCACAAAGCTCTACATGTATGCAACCGTATTCGATCCTCCCCAAACCACTAAGGGTCATACTGCTAGAAAGCGGGAGTGCTAAGAATGAACTTGGATCAGTATGACCCCTTCTTCTACACTTGGGAAAGGCAGGGAAGGAAACAGATCGTCAGAAGCAGGCAACAGAGAAATGAAGCCACTGACGTAACATAATCAAGCAGACACAGAGCGAACGCTGCACACTTAACACAGTAGGAACACAGAAGGTTACCTGGCTTCCACTCCAGGCCTTGTGGGAGGCTTCCCTGGTGGTGGCCGAGGCAAGAACTGAGCTGAAGTTGCGCTACTGACTTGGTCTGTGTTGACCCATGAAACTGGCCTTGGGATTTTGCTCTTTCTGGACTGGGAAATGATGGGTGACAGAAAGCTGTCCTCGGCTGATCTGCTCAGGTGCGAGTCTACAGTCAGTCTCGAAAAGGGAGCAAAGACTTCCTCCTCAGAGAAGGGAGCAGGAACAGTGGCTAGTCTCTCCTCCAGCAATTTATCAGAGGCACTTGAGAGGTCCCCAAGGAAAGACCTGAGTTGCCTTTTTTCCACCAGAAGCCTGATGAGGTCTGGCTGATAAGCTTTCTTTTGGAGGAGCTTTTCTTTTGCAGAGACTGGAGAGGAAGATTCAAAAGTTGAGTCTATCTCTTGTGCTAAAACAGGGATTCGGCTGTGTCTAGTTACAAAGGATGACCTAATCACGTCCTTCCGGAATGGGGGACAATGTTCACCCTCTGAAACACAATGAAATAATTCTCCATTCCTAGGAGCCACTTTCTCTCTCTTACCCTCTTGGTGCAAAAAAGTAGACAGGTCCCCCTGCTGACCTGGCAAGTCTTCACTCCTGATGTCATCATCCTTAGATATCTTACTTTTTTGCATTGCTGCCACCTGACCTATCTGTCCTTCAACATGTGGGTCAATGACTTGTGAAGAAATCTCTGAAGTTCCAACTGCCAGAAGCTTCATTATCTCATGATTTTTGTCTTGATTTGCCACTACACTAAAAGTCTGTGTCTTTGTCACCTCACGAGGTTCAGTAGTAGCTGAGTGATCCCTTTCCGCAGTTACCAAGTCTCCTGGAAGGGAGGCGATCTCAATATAATGCTGCCCTTTGCTTAACTTCTCATCTTCATTATCTGACCCTAGAAGATTGCTTTTCTCTTCGGTTTCCCTAGGGAGACTCTCAAATTCTCTCACAGCCAGTCTGTTATGGTCAGGAAGGTCTTTTGGTCCCAGGTTTTGAGATTTGTTACACTCTCTAATATTGGGTAACAAGCCATGACCAATATGATCTATCTGAAGCCCCAAGTCTATTCTGCTTCCTCCACTAGGAGGTTCGCCCTCTGTTACAACTAGGCCAGAGAAGTTCTCCCTTGGAGAGTAAAGTTCCACGGTGGGTTCCACAGGCTGAAGGTCTTTCTTCTCTGGCTGTTGACCATAGTGAAAGCTTCCTGAAGTAGACTGTGTAGATGCCACAGAGGGTCTAGGAATTGTAATCTGAAGAGACAGGAGAAAAAATATTAGGCAATAAAGTGGAATATAATGAAGATGCAACCCTTGAAATTTCACACTTCAAATTCTAATTTAAAAGAGGAACACAGATGTTGACCAGGTCTGCCCAACTCCTACGTAAAATGAGCAACTCCAAATCAAAGTACATGACGCTCAAGCTCTCCTACTCAGGAGCTGTACAAAGCAGTCTCCCTCTAGGCTCATCCCTGCCTTTTCTTTAGCCTGCTCTGTGCTCTGCAAGACTGACTTCTACAGACTGCACAACCCAGGCTCCCTTGCCTTCTGATTTCTGGCTGGGTTTGCTCAATGGGCATCAACAGAGCATCAGAGCTGGAGGAGAGAAAGGTCTGGGTATTATTAATATTTTTTAAAAGATTTATTTATTTATGAGAGAGAGAGAGAGGAGGAGCAGAGGGAGAAGGACAAGCAGACTCTGTGCTGAGTGGGGAGCCCGACATGGGGGCTCAATCCCAGGACCCTGAGATCATGACCTGAGCCAAAATCTAGAGTCAGATGCTCAACCGACTGCACCACCCAGGTACCCCAAGGTCTGGATATTAATTTTCTCTGCTTCCTGCCCAAGGGACGGCAGCTTTGGTGGTGGCTACATTCTACCACTTCTGGCCAGAGCTGCTATGGCATGGCCCTTCTCCCAGCTTTTGCTCCTTCTTCCTCCTCTTACAGGACTCAAGATAGAAATGGCTCCCTCCACTGATGATCCTGTTAGCTCTCTTAACTCTTCCCACACTTTTTTTTTTTTTTTTTAAGATTTTATTTGTTTATTTGACAGAGAGAGACACACAGAGAGAGGGAACACAGCAGGGGGAGTGGGAGAGAGAGAAGCAGGCTTCCCGCAGAGCAGGGAGCCTGATGCCGGGCTCGATCCCAGGACCCCGGGATCATGACCTGAGCCGGAGGCAGACGCTTAACGACTGAGCCACCCAGGCGCCCCTCTTCCCACACATTTGTAAAAAGCTCTTTTCAGTAAATTCTCTCCAAGTCCCCTTGAGTGTGCCAGCTATTTTCTGCCAGATTCCAGATACAGGATTATAGGAAAAAAATTACTGGCTAATTATTGTACATTTAAAAACTCCAGATTTAGGGCTGCCTGGGTGGCTCAGTCAGTTAAGCGTCTGCCTTCGGCTCAGGTCATGATCCCAGGATCCTGGGATCGAGCCCCGCATCGGGCTCCCTGCTCGGCGGGAAGCCTGCTTCTCCCTCTCCCACTCCCCCTGCTTGTGTTGCCTCTCTCGCTGTCTCTTTCTCTGTCAAATAAGTAAATAAAATCTTAAAAAAATAAAAAAATAAAATAAAAACTCCAGATTTACATCCATCTTGTTTCCCCCATAACTCTTATCAATCAAACAATGTTAGGAATATTTTATCTTCCTATAAACAAAGACATACAAAGATGTTCCCTAATGTTTCATTATCTTCTTTAATTTTTTAAGGTCAAGCCTATGAGAAATTAAATTCTACCATCCCTCCACTGAGGTCATTTCAATTCTATGTGAATGAGATTCAATGTCTAATAAGAAGGTCCTATATTAAGACTCCTAAAGTTTCTACATTTCCACATTTGTTAAAAGTAACATGTAAGAAAACAAAAGTGACATGTAAGGAGGTAGCAAATGTCAACCACATAAACTGGTATGGAAAAAAAGCCTTTCTGAGAAATGAAATAAGTCAAATTACTTAATGAAGCCAATTTAGTTCTAGGAAACTATGGAAATTGGTCTGAATTCAAAGCAAAATGAACTTGGAACTGTCGTGGGAGATTATGCTTAGACCCCACCTTAGTCCAAAGACATCAAGAAATCGATGTTCCAGAGTCAGAGAAATGGTCTGGATCTGTTTCTCTGTGTGTCAGGAATACAATTAGGTTTAAGAACATGTAAAGCTTGTCCTGAGCCCAGCCCAGGAGAAAACACCTAACTAATGTCCTGAAATAGCTCCTGAACAGAACCAGTATCCTGAGGATCTGTCAGGTTAATTGAATGAAGACAGGCTGTTTGGGTTCAGATGTGAATTCTTACAATAAGCCCAGACCTATAATGACCTTCGGGAAAAGGGAGTAAGTTCTAGTGGTGCTGCTGCCCTTCAGGAAGTCACCTCACACTTGAATCTCTTTCATTATTCTAAAATATATTCAGGCAGATGGCAATTTTCTAGTGTATTTCAAAAATCATATAGAAACCTAAAATGTATAGTTACTTACTATTCAGAATGTAATTTTTAAGACCCAAGAGTGATGGTGATAAGAAAATCAGGTAAGAAGTTATAAAAATGCCAAATAACAAGGGAGATGATTCTACCTACACTGAAAATAAACCAATAGTCACTTCATTATTATATGTAACTCCAAAATCAGCCAAATTAAATTCAGCAGTGTTTACAAAAATAACAGTCCACTGCTCTTTTGAGACTAGAGCTAAGGAATCCATGCACTTCTGAGCTTAACTCATCTTAGATTCAGGATATAAATGGATGTGTGTGTGTGTGTGTGTGTTATGAAAAAAGGGGTGACAATCTTGTACACATAAAAGATATAGGAACCACCAGACGGGAGAATCTATTTTCTTGAAAAAGATTCTGAGCACTTAACGATAAACTGCATAAAATACTCTCATATTAATATTTCTATAGCACTTAAAATTTCTAAAATATTCCTAAAACCATTTTTACGAATTCCATTTCATATCTATTTTAATTGGGTGCTATTATTTACACAAATGTCACAAATGAGAAAAAAACCTGGTCCAAAAAAGTCAGGGATAGGACTTAAGGATTTTGAAAATCATGCATGGCATAACACAGCCTACTGGCATGCACTATACTCAAATGAAGTTTGGAAAAGAGTCTGCAAAAATATTATCTGATGAGACAAAAGGAGAAAAACCAAAGATCAATAGCCAGATGTAGAAAAAGGAAGACTAATTCTAAGTATAGCTGAAAATAACTTCCTTAACCTTACACTGTAAGACACAAAAGCAATTTCCATATTTGGGACACTTTACAAACAGACTAAATCAATGATCCGCCAGTAAGCCATATGCATCTTTTATATCTTTAATTTCTATAATTTACAAACATCTCATTAAGGCATGAATTCACTCATGTCCTTTCTTCTGCTAACTGTGTAAGGTAACACCTTTTTACAGAACTAGAAAATGACCTCAGTATTTTCCATTTCTTTAATGTTAGTTTTACTAATGCCTACTACTCAGTTTGACTAACATCAGTCTCATTACTGTTTAGTTCAGATAAAGCAGCCTCATTATTTATAGTTATCCCATGTTTACAACTGGCCAGATAGCAAGAGACAATAAACTGCAAACTATTATTTACATTTAACTTATAAATAATTACCCTTTAACTTTCACCTAATTCAAGGATTGTATTAAGATAATAAAAACTTTGGGAAATCCAACATTCCTACCAAATAGCCTCTCTTCCAAATAAAAGGTATGTGATATATGAAATATCTAGATCTCATTTTGTTTTTTTGACAAATACTTTATGAGATATAGGTCGTAGAATAATTTATTGGTTTCTACTATTGCCAAGAGTAACGGAGTTATATGAACACATTCCTGGTCTATTAAAAAACTTAAATTTTAAACATTCACATTTCTTTGGGCCATTCAAATTCCCCAAAGACTTCTTTTGTTTAAAGCATTTTTATGTGATACTTTATACAAGTGTGGAAAATTATGAATAAAACCAAAACACTATTACTGAACCATGTTTTTTTTTTTAATTTTTTTATTCTTATGTTAATCCCCTTACATTACAACATTAGTTTTAGATGAAGTGTTCCATGATTCATTGTTTGTGCACAACATCCAGTGCTCCATGCAGAATGTGCCCTCCTCAATACCCACCACCAGGCTAACCCATCCTCCCACCCCCCTCCCCTCTAGAACCCTGTCTGTTTTTCAGAGTCCATCGTCTCTCATGGTACTGAACCATGTTTTTAATATGTCAAATTTTTATTTCTAGAAAGAGTGCACAGTAATGATAACATGTGAGTAATAACCCTACATGCTAACACAATGTCCCACTCTCTCACTCTTTACCCCTACTGCTTCTTCTGACCACATGTGTGTTGGTTACTATTGTTGAAGACGGTGCTGTAGTGTGACTTGGCTTATGGATGGGGGGCTGGCGGGAGGAGGAGTGGGGCAGGCAGCAGTCTGCTACACGGGTGGGGAAAACTGAAAACCTGAAGCCTCAAGACCTAAGTAAACAAAAAGTAGAAGTTGCTTTTTCCCTTCCCTGTTATCCCACTCCTCAGAGACAGTCACTCCTCATTAATAGTTACAGTGTATTTAGTGGGATTGGAAACTCTTAAGAATTTTGTGGGGGTGCTAAAAATCATAGGCAAGCCACAACTACACCCAAAGATTAGAAGTCACAGAAAAGACAGACTGAAACAAAAATATCTTTGGCTGGTCTGTGATTACACACCACATACATGACTACAGGATTTCACGGTCCGTTTTCAAGCCTCTTCATGCAATATTGGAAGACAATTCAGGTTTGAATCTAGTTCAACTATTCCCAACTTCCATAACCTACAGATTTCTATCATAGCATCTCTAACACTTAAACTGAGTTTCCTCCCTCTACTAGCCTGAAGTCCCCTGAAAGCAGTGAGGAGACTCCCTGGGCTTTGAATTCTTTGATGCCTAGTCCAGTACTTGACACATAGGAAATGCTTGATAACTGTTGAACACGTGACTGACTTGGTCACTGGATGCTTGGGTCCTTTCCATGAAGCCTCTCCCAAGGGGCAGTCCAGTCCGTTATTTGAACACTTCACAAATGGGCTTTCTTTACTTCCCAAATCAGACCATCCAACTTCTGATCTTTTCTGTTCACAGACTGAATTACACTATCATAGATAATTTCAGAGAAGTCACCGCATACAAACAAAACTTTTCTATCATTACAAGGACCAAATTTTCCAGATCAAAAATAGGTATCCGTGGTCAGATGGAGGACATGTGGCCACTCCCCAGTCAGGGTACATGCAGTCAATGCAGATTTCTCCTGCAAAATCCCTTTCAAGTTAATAGGTGGCAATTATTCCAGAAAGTCTTTACCTTTTCACATGATTAAAGTATACTATTAATACCTTCCATGGATCATTCCTTTTTTCAGTGGAGGCTCTTAGTAGCTCCATGAGCTTCCACATAGTCCCTCTAGTTTATACAAGGGCTCCAAACGGTCAGTGGAACACATTTCACTGGGAAAGCCATATGAAACTACTATTTCAAATAAGTTGTACCACTAAAATGTCTCTCAAGTTCTCACTGCAATTGTCATGGTTCAGTCCCTCATTGTATTTGCTTGGATGCCAAAGCCTCCTCACTGGCTGCTGCCACAGCCCATTTTCCCCCACTCAGCTCCCAAACAGCATGTTACTCCTCTCCCTCTATCTTGGCAGTTTCTTGTCCCACAGCCCACACACCTCAGCAGAGCTGGCCAATGCCCTTCATCACCTTACCTTCTGTAGCTCATCTTCAGCCTTTTTCCTTTGTCTTAAGGAAAGGGCACTTAGATTCTAGATCATTTAAACACTCTGAACTCCGGTGCTTTAAGCCTCTATCTATGTCTCTGCACATACTGTGTTCTCTGCCTGATGCCCCTGCATTTCTTCCAGCAAGCTAATTCATCCTTCAGAGTCCTCTTACTTTTGAAGTGCACCTTAATCTCCCCAGAAAAAGATTTTTAATTTTTATTTCCTCCCCAATTATGAAAGTAGTGTATTTTTAAAATTTCAGCTTTCATGGTAAAAAAAAAAAAATTAGAAAATAAAGAAAAGTTTCAACAATAAAACCCCCAATATCACACTCCTCAGTCCTAGGCAGATCCATCTGTGTCCTCACTTGTGTACACAGCTCCACCAGAATCGCTTCATGTTGTTTAAGGTAACTGTTAGACGTGGGCCTTCCGTGCCAACCTGGCAGGGTGGTACCAACTGATTATCCCTGGGGTATAGCATAAAGCCTGGAACTTAAGAGACACTGAATAGAACTGAAGGAATGAATTAAGGCAATGCAATCACTGCTGATCTGATTTTTGTAGGACTGGCATTGGTACTCCTGTAAATAGTCAGAGGAATCCTCTTATTAGATGCTGACTACCAGACAGATCACACAAAAAAATTATGTGACTCCCTTTCTTTCTCTCCTGCTCCCTCTGTGTGCATTATTATACACTCCCTTTCTTTTTCTCAATGGCTATGAAACAAGTCAATGAGAAAATTCCTTCAGTATGTTGATAATCCCCTGGTGTGGGGAACAGAACAGAGTCTACTCTACCAGCCACCTGCCTCTTTATAGATCATCTCACTGTCCTACAGCTTGGTCTCATCAGTGCTAAAAAGGACAATATTCCCTCTGCTTGCTCCATAGACTTGTTGTTAGGATCAAATATCAAAGTATTCTATGAAATATAAATGTAAGATAATATGGTAGCCAGTCTCTAAATGGCCCCCAATGACCTCTGCCTCCTGGTATTCATACCCTTGTATAGTCCGTCCCACATCGTAGCAGACGTGGTCTGCATGACCAACAGAAGGCAACAGAAGTGATGGTATGTCCCTTTTGAGATTAGGTTATAAAACAAACTATGGCTTCCATCATGGTGGAGCTTCTTCACGCTACCACCACACCCCTCCCCCATCTCTGTCTCTTTCTCTCCTCACACTGTGGGAAAGCCAGCTGCCACGTCAAGAATGGAGAGGCCCACGTGGTGAGGAACCGAAGCCTCTGGCCAATAGCTACTGAGGAACTGAGGCCTGCCAACAGCCACTGAGTGTGCCTGGAAGTGGACCTTCCCATCCCAGTTGAACCTTACAATGATTTCAGCCCTAGCTGACAGCTTGACAGCAACCTCATGAGAGACCCTGAGCCAGAACCATTAGAGTGAGCCACTCCTGCGCTCTTAACCCTCAGAAACAGGGTGAAATAACTGTGTTGTTTAAAGCTGCTAAATTTGGGGTAATTTGTTACCCAGCAACAGGTAACATATTGGTGGTATTATTATTCCCCAGTCACATTTATACTGCTTCCAAAGGTAATATTAAAATGAAGCACTTCCACTTCTACATTACTTTTCAAATCCAACCTTCTCCCTACCAACAGTGATTACCCAATGTCACATAAAACTGGTCACATTCTTCCCTACAGTTCCTGTCATTCTGGACTAGTAGTTAGACCTCTTTTGGAAGCAGTTCATTTTCTTTTCTTTTTCATCTCTACCCTTGTTCGTTTATGCTAGCTTAACTTTGTCTCTTCATTTTCTAATCAAAACATAATCTAATATTTCTCCTGTAAGCCAAAAGTTGGTCTTATTTACTCCCTGTAAATCCATGTTGTTTAGCTTCTTTTTAGAAATGACCGACAGTGGGCAAATTTCAATACTGTTTACCCAAGGAAAAAAATTTAATTTCCAACACAGCCCCAAACCAATTTCTTTCAAATCTAGCAAATTTATCCATCTTTCAAAATATATTATCTAAAAAGTTTACACATGCTATTTGAAAATCAGCAGTTTCATGTGTAGGGATAAGGGAAGTCTGGACGAAGGCTCATAAATCTGCACTAAGAAATAAAGAGAACTAGGGGGTGCTAAAGTTCTCACTGGTTAGTTTATTATGCCAACTATGCCTGTAATATAGATAAACTTTTGCTTTGCCCATTTTTATAGTTCTTACATATTTTAAGACATCAGTATACTTTCCCTTCATAAAAGAGAAACAATCCTGAGTGAAAAAGATACAAACTAACAAAGTGTTTCCCATCAGAATATGTCTTAATTTAAAATATTCAGATAGCCCAGTAATATGGTTTAGCATATCATCCAAGCTAGAACATTATATTCAGAGTTGCAAGAGATATGGAGAAGCTAATTGGCAGTACTCCCTATTTAATGTGTCTGTAGTAAATTAGGGAATTAATAACGTCTGCTTTGCAAAAGTAAACTCTGAATTTAAGCCTCAAGAAGAGAATCAAGATAAATATATTTTTAATTCCCGCCCAAGTGAAGGCAATGGTAGGTTTATTACCTTAGACCTAAGTATACAAGTGATGTAGCTGTTATTTCTTTAGAGACCTTCTTCAGTTAAGAAAAATGCTTTTATTTAAAGATATCTGAAAATAAGATCAAACTCATAATATCAAATATATGAATACAAGTCTTTCAATAACTTGACAGAGAAAATGCTGCAGACAGTGTAAGAGAACCATGAGAAAAGTCTTTGTGGACAAAATACTGCTGATGGGAGAAGGCAAAAAATACTAGGAGAAGTGGAGCCAGGGCCGTAGAAGCGTCTTTGAAGGGAAGCATGCCAGGATGCGGTGAGCAAAATGCTTGAGTGGCAGTGAGTGCGCAGCAGGACAGAATTGCAGAAGAGAAGAAACTGAATGTGGGAGGAGGGAAAGAGGGAATGAAATAGGGAAGAGGAAAGGCGGGAGGAAAAAGGGATAAGGGGAAGGGAGGGAGGTGGCTTGATTTGTCCATAGGTTACCGTGTACAATTTGAAAAAGGATGCTCCTCAATGAGGAAACAGACCCACACGAAGACGCAGTTTGGTTAGCAACCTTTGGGCTAGAGGTCCAGCTGATAAGCTTTCTTTTGGAGGAGCTTTTCTTTTGCAGAGACTGGAGAGGAAGATTCAAAAGATTTCAGCCCCTACTTGTTCCCTTGGCTAGGCCACTTTATTCAGTGAACAACCTGTATAACTGTACAAAGCAGTCCTGCAAATGAAGGAAAGACTAACTCTGATGAAGAATGAGGCAGGCATTTATTTTACCATGTTGAAGTGCAGATGAATTCCTACAGAGCTATACACAAAACCAAATTTTGTCATCTTTTCTCACCGTTTCACACCTGCATTTGGAATTGTTTTCTAATAAAAAACATTTCAGCTTGGGGAACAATGTTGTTTCTGGTGAGCTGGAAGAGATGGCTGCTAGATCATTAGGGAATTTAAGGAAATCTGGTACTTGCACCCATGTAAGGACAGATGTACCTTTTTGGCTGGTGCCCAAAATCTGTGTACACAGTTCCTTACTGCCTCCATGTTTGGCTTTTCTGGGGATCCTGCTGCTCACAGTCGTAGGGGGATCACTGATCACTGACAGTAACAGGCTAACAGGCGTCTCTAGCTTAATGCCCAAACTGAGAGTAAAGAGGACGGTTTCTTCAAGATGTTCCTTTACAGAAGACCTTTATCACAATTGCTTTCAGCTACTTGTTAAAATGCAGACTCCTGGGCTCACTCTATCCCAGACCTCTTGAAGTAGAAGTTCTGGAAGAGAGGCCGGAACTCTGTATTTTAAACAACAGACATCAAAGTTGGAAAACTATGTTTAAGAGTAATGTAAAATATGGGGCACCTGGGTGGCTCAGTTGGTTAAGCGACTGCCTTCAGCTCAGGTCATGATCCTGGAGTCCCGGGATCGAGTCCCGCATCGGGCTCCCTGCTCAGCAGGGAGTCTGCTTCTCCCTCTGACCCTCCTCCCTCTCATGCTCTCTATCTCTCATTCTGTCTCAAATAAATAAATAAAATCTTTAAAAAAAAAAAAAAGAGTAATGTAAAATATGACAAATTTCTGTGTGGAGATTACAAAAAAAGGCAACCAAGAGAATCAAGCCTAGCCAAGTGTACCCTATAAAGTATAAACCACATATGCCTTCCTCACCAGATTTATAACATAGAGATTCAAAATCTCTAGAATTACAAATCCTTAAAGTCATAGCTAAATGCCTAGATAGATAGCTCGTGTGGTCTAATTACAGATGTTATTCTGAAATTAGGTTATAATGACACTTCATGTGTTGAGTTGTTGTCCTGACAGGAAAGCTCGCCTGTTCTGAGAAATTTCACACTGGATGACTGACTCTAGAACTTAGTCCAGACATCACTCCCTATCCCCATCTGCCAAACTTAGGCATCTGCTGAACAATCTTAGTTGATCAACTGTTCATTCTTTTTTAACAGCACATTGAGCAGGTAACAGAAAAATAACTGGAACAAATCTCTTACCGCTGTGAGGGGTCCTTCTGCTTGCGCCTCCATCGGACTTGTGGGTGTCACTGCAATAAACGGGCCAGCAGCCTGGAGTTCTAGCCTATCCGTACACTGTTCCGAAGCAGCAGTGGCAGGGCACTCCCCAGAAAGTGCTAGGACCACACCTGAGGGTTCTTTCTTTAAATGATCGCTTTCTGCCCAAGGACCCAGTAGGAGCTTCTCATCTTGAGGCGATTCCTCTAGGACTTGAAGTACTTCAGGTTCCTCATCAGAAGGGCTTCCAGTTGTTTTATGGCCTAAAGCCTCATTTGTCCTAAAATCCCGAAGGTCCTGCTCCTTGTCCACAATCACCCATTCTTTGGAATCAACCTCCTGCTTGCAGGAGCTCAAGTTAACTGCTATAAATCCATTGCTGGCACCGCCATCTGCCTGTTCAGGGGTGTTGGCAGAGGCAGGCTTCGAAGCATCTGGAAGATATTCTTCATCATAGTGCCAGATGTGGTCAGTACGGGACACGGCAGGAACACAAGGCTTATGAAGCAGAGCAGGGAGAAGAGATTCCTTTCCTGCACTGGACTCTTTCTGCATTTTCTCCAGGCTTAAAAAAAAGACAGAAGTTACTCATTTGCCCTAGGAAAATATTTATTACATAAATTATAAGCTCTATACAGACCTAATATTCACACACAGATGAGAGAATATATAAATAAAGCATAAGGAAAGTTTCACAGGCTGATAATGTTCTTCTCCACCTGTTATAACCTGGTTTTGGAAGATGGGACCCCTGGGAGGAAGATGGCTCTCCTGCTGTCGGGCAGGGGACAAGCCTCATCAGGTTGCCTGATGGGATCTCTTTCACCTTTTCTTTGCCAATTCAATCACACTGCTCTCTGCTCTCTCTGAGGGACTGAGGCAGAATTGAGCCAAGGGGATTTTGCTTCACCAGAAACCCTATAAAAGGAAATGAAGAAGCTAGTATAGGAAAGGAAATGGAGAAGCTAGGCAAATACTTCATGTGTTTTGTCTTCAGAGATGTATGTAAATGCAGACTCATTCAAGTAAACTCCAAAGGCAGAAATTTTAAGAAAAGCTACTACACCTGCTCCAGCGCGCCCAGCGCCCTATGTACACAGTGGGGCACACAGCAGTGGGGCGGTGGGCACGGTGGCGTGCAGGAAGCTTCAAGACGTATTGTCAGTTGGAGTGGATTAAAAGGCAGTTGACACGGTATACGAATCTGCCTGCTAGCCGAGGGGCAGGCAGTGGTGTGACCATTTGGCTGCACTTACTTCTACGAACTGACCTCATCGTCAGGGAAGCACTTGAAGCGATAGGTTTTTTTCTTTCCAAGTGTGTAATTAGGTGCTTCAATTCCTTCAACGGTTTCCTACTCATTCTAGGTTCTGGCCTGAGTTCATTTTCTTAGATAACTTCTGTTTTCTCAACTCTGTCTTTTTTCTTAGCTCTTCCCACAGCAGGGACTCTCTTTTTAGTTCCATTCTTTTATTAAACTAATTCTTTACCAAACTAAGCTTTTTTCCTTATTGCATTTAAATAACTATATAAATCCTAAATTCCTAATCTTAGCCACAGCTCGAAATGTTTAAGCACTGCCTCAACTCGAATCCATTCTTTTGATCATATTAATGTATAGATTCAAGTTTCTATCATGGAGCTGTGAGGCTGAATGATTACATGGAAGGAAGAATACACATATATGAAGGACTATCAAAAATGGAAGCTAGATTAGATTAGGCTGAATTATCTTGGACACAGTAACTACCATGTCAGTCAAATACATGGTCCTTCTAACCCTAACATTTCATTGCCAATAGCAGCCACCAGGATGTACATTGAAGGGTGGGTGACTATCACTAGTCACTCAGCTCTTCATATTACTGCAGCCTTCTATAATTCATAACTATGTCCCAAATTCTTTCTAAAGTTTCATTTCTGTCTTCTGTTATCAAAATTTGGGAATAATGGGACTTATAAACATGAATTATAGTTATTACCTATGTATAGCTCTCTGAAGTTCCACCTTTCCTTCTTTCTAGGAAGAAATGATAAACTTATTTGTGTCTATTTTCCCTACAGTACTAACTCATAAAAGGCCTTCATTAAAGTGAATCGAATTGCCTGTCCCTTGTGTATAAATTACTTGTTTACCTCCTTCACATACTCCCCTCCTTCCTCTCTCATACCTTCTTCATCATGCACTCTCCAACTCTACACTGCATCTTCTCATTCCAATAAAAGAGATCCCTTACAAAGTGAATTCAAAATGTTCATTTAACTTATACCTGGTGTCATAAAGTTACCAGCTCCCACTGCTCAGCTCCCAAAGCCAAAGGTTTTGTTACAGAACTTGTAACAATTTTATAAGACAATTCACATTAAGAATCATAATGATAATTAAAAACATGGATGGAGATGAGAATTTAATCAAATCAGTAATACAAAAATGCAAAAATTTCTTATTTGAAAGACTATGTAATAGAAATTCATAATGATGATGATGATGATGGTAATTACAGTATCTTAGTAGCTTTAAAGAAAAAGGAAAAGTATTTTATACCAGGTCTCAAGAAACTTGTCGGTATCTGGCTTTGGCTCCAGTGTAAGACGTTTTTCCAGCTCAAAGCTGTGGATGGAACGTAACTTCCGCACCAATGGAACATCTCTGTCTGGCTGAGTAATCTCTGAGCGGACACGAACTGGTGAACCAAGGCTTGGAGCATTCAGAATACCGTTTACTTGACCATGGCTGTTCTCTTCTTCGGTAGCAGCCTAGACAAAATATAAAAGAAAACCATGAAAAACATTCAGGTGACTCTATGTGTAGCAATCATTGAAGTCTTTCAAAATAATATAAGCAAAGGCTTGGGAGGTGTTTTCAGAAATCATGATATTTTGGATAGTTGACATCATTACATACTTGTCTACTAACCCTTCATAAAATGAGTTTTCTTAATTTATTCTTAGTTCAGTATTATTTTAGTTTTTTATATTTGTGGTACAGAGATAAACAGTCTAAAAATGTTTACCCACCTTGACTTTTTGTATTATGTCTAATGAGATG
Source organism: Mirounga leonina (assembly GCF_011800145.1). Classification (NCBI taxonomy): domain Eukaryota; kingdom Metazoa; phylum Chordata; class Mammalia; order Carnivora; family Phocidae; genus Mirounga; species Mirounga leonina. The sequence continues at coordinate 19,624,013 of NW_023270839.1, forward strand.
CTTGCAGGACTCCATTCCTCTAAACTAAAAATAAAACCTGGAAAGGTTTTCTTGGAGACACAAGTGGTCTCACAAGAGGTAGGATGGGTCACCAAGCCTGAATATCCCCTCTTATTCCCTCTCTAAAAGTGAAAAACCAAACAAAAACAAGAAAACCTGGAACTAGAAAAATTAGGAGCTGGGTAGAGAAGAAGGAGGTTGAACACGATGCAGCTCTGAGCAGTGGGGTTGCCTAAGGACAGATCCCTCAGCAATACACTTACCAGAGAAATTAAACCTGATCCCAGTAGTGGGGTGAGAGAGGGAAGTCTGGTATGTCTCTTCTGATTAGAGACCCACAGAAGATGCCGAACTGGTCTCAAATTGGGGGTCTACTCTGGCTACCAGCAGAAGCAGAAGGCAATCTCTGAAGGAAGGCTTCCCAATCCCCAATTTAGGTCTACAGGACTGCTACCAATTATTAACTAATAAGTAAAACACTAAAGATAGTCAAACACAAGAAGGCATGCCCATGACTAAGGGCAGAAATAACTTTTATTTATTTATTTATTTTTTAAGATTTTACTTATTTATCTGACAGAGAGACACAGCCAGAGAGGGAACACAAGCAGGAGGAGAGGGAGAAGCAGGCTTCCTGCGGAGCAGGGAGCCTGATGCGGGGCTCGATTCCGACCTGAGCCAAAGGCAGACACTTAACGACTGAGCCACCCAGGCGCCCCAGAAATAATAACTTTGAGAAAAACATTTAAAACTCCCTAAGACATGAGGGGCACCCGGGTGAGACAGTCAGTTAAAGGTCTGACTCTTGGTTTCGGCTTAGGTCGTGATCTCAGGGTCATGAGATTGAGACCTGCATGGGCTCTGTGCTCAGTGTGGAGTCTGCTTAGGTTTCTCTCTGCCTCTGCCTCTTTCTTCCCTCCTCTCTCACTCTCTCTTTCTCGCTCTCTTGCAAATAAATAAATCTTTAAAAATAAGAATCTCCCAAAGACATCAGATATTAAACTTAAGATACAGAATACAGAACAGTTATGCATAATATGTTTAAATAAATAAAGGTCATTATCACAAAGATCAACAAGGGATTATATGGAATTAACTGATGAATTTAATATGAAATATTCAATTAACAAGTTAAACATCAAATTACCCAGAAAAAGCCAAAGTTATTAATCAGTGAACTAGAACACATAGCAAAAGAAATTACTTACAATGAAGCACAGTAAGGAGAAGAAAAATATGAAAAAAAAATTTATAACAGAATGAAAAAGCGTACATTTACTTAGATTCCCAGGATGAGAGAACAAAAAGAATGAATTAGTGGCAATATTTTGGTAGGGAATAGCTGTACATCTCCCAGAAATGATACGAAACTATGAATCAAAAATTCAGGAAACAAGATATTCTAAGCTGGATAAATAAAAAGAAATGTAAGCTGACGCACAGGGTAGTTACAACGCAGAACACCAAAGACAAAGAGAAAAATTAAAAAGTAGCTGGGGAGCAAAGACAGAGGGCAATGAATCATCTAGAAAGAAAAAAAAATTAAGAGTAACAGACTTTTGAACACCAATAACTGAACCCAGAGGAAAAGTAACTGTCAGTCAAAAACTCTGAATCTAGTATGAATTCTCTTTATTTTTTTAAAATCTTTTATTTTTTTTTTAAAGATTATTTATTTATTTATTTGACAAAGAGAAACAACAGCGAGAGAGGGAATACAAGCAGGGGGAGTGGGAGAGGGAGAAGCAAGCTTCCCGCTGAGTAGGGAGCCCGATGTGGGGCTGGATCCCCAGACCCTGGGATCATGACCTGAATCAAAGGCAGATGCTTAATGAATGAGCCACCCAGGCGCCTTTAGTATAAACTCTCTTTAAAGAATGATGCTGGGCAACCTTCTCAGGTCCCCTCCCTCCTCGGAAGCTTTGTACTATCACCTTGCTATCATTCAATAAACCTTGCTTTGCTGCCCCCCCCCAAAAAAGAATGATGTTAAAATATACATTTACAATTAAGTAGAAATTTAAAGAGTCCTCCCAAAAGACCTCAACTAAAGGAACTTCTAATAGAAATACTTCAGGAAGAAGACAAGCCCAGGACTTCCAAAAATGCAAGGATATGGTAAACATCTTTGAAAAATCCAGACAAACATCACTGATATAAAAAAAAAAAAACCAGTATCGGGGCACCTGGGTGGCTTAGTTGGTTAAGTGTCTGACCCTTGGTTTTGGCTCAGGTCTTGATCTCAGGGTCGTGAGATCAAGCCCTGCATAAGGCTCTGCACAGAGCTTGGAGCCTGCTTAAGATTTTCTCTCTCCCTCCCACTCTGCCCCTCTCCCACCCCCTCTCCTTCTCAAAAAAACCCCCCAAAAACCCAACAACACTAATAATCTAATTTGAGTAATGTTTTTGAAAAGGAAGGAATTGGGGCACCTGGGTGGCTCAGTCAGTTAAGCAACTGCCTTCAGCTCAGGTCATGATCTCAGGGTCCTGGGATCGAGTCCCACATCGGGCTCCCTGCTCAGTGGGGAGTCTGCTTCTCCCTATGCTTCTCCTTCTGCCTCTCTCTCTCTCTCTCAAATAAATAAATAAATAATCTTTAAAAAAAGAAAAAGAAAAGGAAGAAATTAACATACAGAAGAGAACGAAATACAGATTAAATAGTGATGATGGGTAAAAGAAACTAAAGTCAGCTCCATGTCAAGGGCCATTTCACAATCTCATACACACAGATACCCATGTGGGCTGGCAACTGAGAATGTCACTCGAGATTTTTTACTGTAAGAACAGTTTTTGCTTCTGGTGCAATAAAGACAGCCACAGCTGACATTATAAAAATCCGATACTGACATCTCTTGCCTACTTTTCACTACTTATTCCTAATTATTATTAGTCTAGATAAGGCTTTTTCTTTTTTCTTAATAGTTTATTTTTCTTTAAAAATTTTTTTTATTTTAATTCAATTTAGTTAACATATAGTATATTATTAGTTTCAGGTGTAGAATTTAGTGATTCATTAGTTGCATACAACACCCAGTGCTCATCACAAGTGCCCTCCTTAATGCCCATCACCCAATTACCCCAGCCCCCCCACCTCCCCTCCAGCGACTCTCAGTTTGTTTCCTATAGTTAAGAGGCTCCTATGGTTTGCCCCCTCTCTGTTTTTATCTTATTTTTCCTTCCCTTCCTCTATTCCATCTCGTCTTTCTTAAATTCTATAAGAGTGAAATCATCTGGTATTTGTCTTTCTCTGACTGATTCATTTTACTTAGTACAATACCCTCTAGTTCTATCCACGTCATTGCAAATGGCAAGATTTCATTCTTTTTCATGGCTGAATAATATTCCATCACACACCCACCCACCCACACACACACACACATCTTCTTCATCCATTCATCTGCTGATGGACATCTGGGCTCTTTCCATATTTTGGCTATTGTGAACATTGCTGCTATAAACATCAGGGTGCATGTGCCCCTTTGGATCACTATGTTTGTATCCTTTGGGTAAATACCCAGTAGTGCAATTGCTCGGTCATAAGGCAGTTCTATTTTTAACTTTTTGAGGAACCTCCATACTGTTTTCCAGAGCGGCTGCGCCAGCTTGCATTCCCACCAACAGTGTAACAGGGTTCCAGAGAGGGCTTTTTCAATAACCAGACCACAGTGCAGCACGTCACATCTATGCAGAGAATGTTTTTACAAAGTGACTCCCATGACTGAATGTATATACTGTTAATTTTTCTAATTATTAAGTTTAACAATATAGTATATATACTGTCTGAAGACAGGCCAAGCTCCTCAGAATTGATCATGGAAAATTCTTTTTAAGATACATTTCATAAAGCATGACTAGCCAACTTTCTATCTATCATGTTAAAAGGTATGAGCCCAAAGTCTCATTTTACACCTATAAATTTAACTTCCATCCCAACTAAACCTTTATAAAATCATAGGAAACACCAAAAGCTAACTGGTTCATAATTCACTGCCCCTCCATTCCCATTTATCTTCTATGAAAATGGAAATGACAAGGACAGTAAAATCAAAAAGAAACTTGGAGATAATCTGCCCAAGATTACTAAAAATTAACCATTTAATTCAGAAATCTGTATCTCTCCCCTTACAAGTGGTACTGCTTACAATCCTAAAGAAGAAAAAATCATGTCAATTATTCAACATCCACTTTGTCAGCTTGTGATCAGTTCGATGCTTTCTACTTCTAGCTCTCACTTCCCCACCTCCACTTCAGACAATTTTCAGAATGGGTACTCCTAGTTCCATAGGCCCACAGAGTCTTGTCATATTACTTAGAAAGACTATTAACTTCTGACCTATAGATGTCTCTTCTTTTAGTCTCAGTGTTATTTTTTTTTAAATGCTTTCATCTTTTCCAAAATACAAAATGAAAATTAATGTTCAGTGTCTATATCTGAGTGGTATGGGCAAAATTAGCCAAGATGTTGTAACTACAAATATATAAATCACTAGCAATACAATGTTCTAACTATTTCTCATTCAAAATTAAGAATCATGATACTTTGCTACAGCAACAGAAGAAAAATATTAAGCACTTAGGAAAGATAACCCCTCCTATGCAAGAAATACGCACCTTACAAATCCCAAGCCTTATCTTGTTCCTGTTGGCGTCCATCTCTTCCCAGACATCCTTCTCCTGGGGACGTGGGTGTCCCAAAGATCCTGGCAATTTATCTGGTGACACACCAACAGGGATGCCATTCTCCCCATCACTAAGCTGCTCATCTGGAAACACCTCATCTGTATTTTCTCGAAGCAAGTCTCCTGGGATGGGCGTGGCATTGGCAATTCTAAAAATGTGGGGTGAAAAAAATGTAGAACTTAAAAACACCAGGATCAAAAATTACTATGAGACTATCCTACATTTTGTTTCTGGACTTAAATGATCAAGTCTATATATAATTAAAAGACTAAAACAAAGGCGCCTGGGTGGCTCAGTTGGGAGCTCAGCGGGAGGCCTGCTTCTCCCTCTCCCACTCCCCCTGCTTGTGTTCCTGCTCTCACGGTCTCTCTCTCTCTATGTCAAATAAATAAATAAAATCTTTTTTTAAAAAAAAGAGTAAAACAAAACATAAACAAAACCTCAGAAACTTAAACCATGCCAATTCTACAAAATAGAACTATTTTTGGGGGGCAGAGGGGCAGAGTCAGAGGGAGAGAGAGAATCTTAAGCAGGCTCCACACCCATTGTGGAGCCCAATGCAGAGCTCGCTCCCACAACCCTGTGATCATGACCTGAGCTGAAATCAAGAGTCGGATACTTAACCGACTGAGCCACCCAGGTGCCCCAAAACTTCTATTTTTGATTAGGAAAATTTTCAGGCTGATCTAAAAATACAAATTTTAATCCAGTAACTCACTGATTTAAGAATCACTTTAAAAGTTAGAAATATTTGGTCTATTTTCTAATAAGTCTTTGTCAATTTTAATATTTTCTACTCTTTACCCATTTCTTGCTGCAAGAGTAACAAAAACTATAAACAGAAAAATGTCAAGTGTCATAATGACATAAGCAGGTATGAGACCAGTTATATATATATTTTAAAGATTTTATTCATTTGACAGAGAGAGACACAGCAAAGAGGGAACACAAGCAGGGGGAGTGGGAGAGGGAGAAGCAGGCTTCCCACTGAGCAGGGAGCCCGACATAAGGCTCGATTCCAGGACCCTGAGATCATGACCTGAGCTGAAGGCAGATGCTTTATGATTGAGCCTCCCAGGGGCCCCAGTTATATTTTTTTAATAGTGTAAAATGTACATTTGCTTCTTCATTTACAGACTTTTGACAAGTATCTACTATATGCAAGGCTTTAGGGACATAAAGAGGAGAAAGGAAATTCTTGCCCTCTGGGAAAAACTAGAAATACTGTAACTATACAGAACAAATACAGAACTGCATGAACTGACCAGGAACAAAATAAAAAAAATATTAATTGACATTCATTGATATATTTCTTTCAAAGTAATTTCATGTCCTATTTATATAACTCATCTCTCCCTTAGACTTCTGGCTTGTGAGGAGCTTTTTCCAGTTCTCAGCTATCACTCATTAAGTGCTCAGGTCCCCGTCAGCTCTAATGTTCTATAGCTCTACTTTGTACACTAGTTTGTTTTGTTTTTAAATATTGCTGACTGAACACAATATTTACCACACAGTGAAATATTTTCTTAGACGTGATCTGGAATGTCTAAAAGTAGAAAAAAGCAGTTTTCAGTAGACTATCCTGACACACACAATTATTCTGAGTGGTAAAACAGGCATCTTCTCAGTGAGCCACTCCAAGGGTAAGAGCTACACCCTGGCCCAGGTATCATCAATATGTCATATTGTGAGAACAAGTCATTTTGCAGGGACTTGTTCCGCCCGAGTTGATGACCCTCACTATCATCTCTCCCTATTGGGTCAACAGTAGAAGATGAAACTCTTACTGATATGTTATAGGTATAATTTAGAAAAGCACTGATAATAGCCCCCGGGAAAAAAAACCCTTATAGCCCTGTAAAGCAGTTCTTGTAGTTCTGACACTGGGAACATACTGAAAAGGGAGTTTGAAAGAAAAGAAAAGAAAAGAAAAGAAAAGAGAAGAAAGAAAGAAAGAGAAAGAAAGAAAGAAAGAAAGAAAGAAAGAAAGAAAGAAAGAAAGAAAGAAGAAGAAAGAAAAGAAAGAAAGAAAGAAAGAAAGAAGAAAGAAAAGAAAGAAAGAAAGAAAGAAAGAAAGAAAGAAAGAAAGAAAGAAA